>NC_135897.1:92496624-92749854 GCF_964194155.1 Cetorhinus maximus | reverse complement strand
AGTCGGAAGATGAGGTGCTGTTCCTCCAGTTTGCGTTGAGCTTCACTGGAACAATGCAGCAGGCCAAGGACGGACATGTGGGCAAGAGAACAGGGTGGAGTGTTAAAATGGCAAGCGACAGGGAGGTCTGGGTCATGCTTGCGGACAGACCGAAGGTGTTCCGCAAAGCGGTCACCCAGTCTGCGTTTAGTCTCCCAAATGTAGAGGAGACCGCATTGGGAGCAGCAAATGCAGTAGACTAAATAGAAGAAGGTGCAAGTGAAATGCTGCTTCACCTGAAAGGAGTGTTTGGGCCCTTGGACGGTGAGAGGGAGGAGATAAAGGGGCAGGTGTTGCACCTTCTGCGATTGCATGGGAAGGTGCCGTGAGAGGGGGATGAGGTGTTGGGGGTGATGGAGGAGTGGACCAGGGTGTCATGGACGGAATGGTCCCTATGGAATTCTGACAGGGGGGGTGGTGAGGGGAAGATGTGTTTGGTGGTGGCATCATGCTGGAGTTGGCGGAAATGGCAGAGGATGATCCTTTCAATGTGGAGGCTGGTAGAGTGAAAAGTGAGGACAAGGGGGACCCTATCATGGTTCTGGGAGGGAGAGGAAGGGGTGAGGGAAGCAGTGCAGGAGATGGGTCGGACACGGTTGAGGGCCCTGTTAACCATATTGAGGGGGAAACCTTGGTTAAGGAAAAGGGAAGACATGTCAGAGGAACTGTTTTGGAAGGTGGCACCATTGGAACAGATGTGATGGAGGTGAAGGAACTGAGAGAATGGGATGGAGTCCTTACAGGAATCGGGGTGTGAGAAGCTGTAGTCGAGAGCTGGTGTTGTTGACCCTCTGAGCCAATGGGGAAGGCTTGGCAATCATTTCTATTGGATTGTTACATATCTTTAGTTAAAAACACAACTCCTGACAGGAGAGAAATGCACTCGGACTGGGAGTTGCCTGTTTTGATAATTATCTGACGATTGATTAAGATATTCTTCATGACCAATTGACACTTTCCCTTTCCATATTGAGTATTGAGGATAACGTGGAGAGGTCTCCTGTGACAGGTAGATATGTTGCGTGATTAGGGTACCGAGTTCCACAGGCTCACTGCCCAGTCTGGGCTAACTTAACCGATCTGAATCAGGCCTGTGAGGAGAGTGATAGGATTGTTTTCAGCATCTGAGGAATGCCTGAAGCGGTAATAACTATGAAAAGCAAACTGTGGAGATAGACTCCAAAGCAAAATACTGCAGATCCTGAAAATCTGAAATCAAAGCAGGAAAAAAAAACAAATGCAGCCAGCCTGATCCACGGTATATTTCCAGCATTTTATATTTTTATTACTTAGATTGATAGGCAGCTATCTGTCAATAATAACCAAGACTTATAGATAATAATAATAGATAGATTGTGGGAAATATAGATCAATAGATAGAAGGATGGATGGACAAAGAGCTATAGATAAATTGATATAGACTGCGACCAATAGATAGCCAGTGACTGAGATCAATAGGTAACAGAGAGATGGACATTTGGACAATTAAGCAGAGAGATAAGCCAAGTGAAAACAGATAACTAGACAAACTGGTAGCACTTTTCTTTACATAATGCCATTCATATATTTATAGAGTGTGGTTAGCGTTGTCAGGGTTTCAGGCAGCCTGGTTTGCCGAATCCACTTCACAAATGTGAAACTGGCTGGTAACACTGTACAGAAAGCTCAGAGGCAAGGCTGCTGTAGAGTGACACACTGAACACTTCACCAGCTGCCACAGACTTGGACTGTCACCAACAATTCCAGCCCTCACCAGCTCAGAGCGAGCGCCTGCCAAGAGCAAGTGGACTTGAGAAAATAAATGAAGCTGTAACTGGCCACACCTGCTAAGACAAGAAGGGATCGTGGGAATGATGAAAGCTCGGGAAGCCAGACACCCTCTGTAGAAATGTTGCCGACTTGATGCTGAATGGGAGCTCCCCAGTGGTTGGTTTGGTCATTCTGACATGACTTGTGGTGGTTGCAAAGATAGTGTCCATGAGAGACTGCACATGGGCTGTGGGAGCTGATTAAAGGAGTGGCCATCAATATGAGGTAGTCACCCATAAATCCAATCAGGAATTCAGAAGCAACTTCTTTACCAGAGAGTGTGAGAATGTGGAACTCCGAGAATGTGGAATTCACTACCACAGGGAATTGCTAAAGTTGTTCAGGAAAGTGTTTGGGGCAGATGGTTGTGTAGTGGTGATGTTGCTGGGCTAGTAATCTAGAGGCCTGGACTAATGCTTTGAGGACATGGGTTTGAATCCCACCACAGCAGTTGGTGCGATTTAAATTCCATTAACAAATCCGGAATCTAAAACTAGACCGTGACAGCTATCACTGATTGTCGTAAACACCCATCTGGTTCACTAATGCTCTTTAGGGGAGGAAATCTACCGTCCTTACCTGGTCTGACCTACATATGACTCCAGGCCCACAGTAACGTGGTTGACTCTTAACTACCCTGTGAGATGGCTGAGCAACGCACTTAGTTCACAGGTAATTAGGGATGGGCAACAAATGCTGACCTTGCCAGTGATGTCCACATCCCATGACAATGTTTTTAAAAAGTGAACATTTAAAGGGAAGCTAGACAACATAGATGAGGGAATAGAGGGTATCATAGAATCATGGAAAGTTTACAGCACAGAAGAGGTTCACTCTTCCCATTGTGTCTGTGCTGAAGAAAAGAGCCACCCAGCTAATCCCACCTTCCGGCATTCGGTGCATAGTCCTGCAGGTTACAACACTTCAGGTGCACATCCAGGCACCTTTTAAATGAGGTGAGGGATTCTGCCTCTACCACCCTCTCAGGCAGTGAGTTCCAGGCCCCTACTACCCTCTGGGTGAAAAACAATTCCTCATCTCGCCTCTAACCCTTCTACCAATTACTTTAAATCTATGCCCCCTGGTCACTGACCCCTCTGCTAAGGTGCAGAAGTCCTTCCCATCCTCACTATCCAGATGTCTCACAGCCTCGTACAACCCACTCAAATCTCCCCTCAGTCTCTGTTCCAAAGAGACAACCCCAGCCTATCCAAAAGGGTAATGATGATAGAGTAAGATGTGAAAGGAAAGGAAAAGGTTTGAATGGACATAAACACTAGCATGGACTGGTTGGGCCGAATAGCCTGTATTTTATGAAATTTGGTGTACTAATTTAAGTGTACATGGGCTTTGGAAAGAGATAAAATTGACCCGAATATTAATGGGGATTAAAGGATGAAGTTATTCGGGGGCAGGCAGGTCTGTGGAGTTAAGGCTGCAATCAGATCGGCCAAGATCTTATTGGATAGCACAGCAGGCTTGATGGGCTGAATGGCTTACTCGTGCTTGTGTTTCTTATGATCCTATGGCCTTTGATCTTATGTGGGGAAAGTTGCATTAGCTTGGTTTGTATAGGAGATTGAGGGGTGACCTTTTTATTCTTCCATGGGACATGAGTGCTGTTGGCAAGTCCAGCATTTATTGCCCATCCCTAACTGCCCTTGAGAAGATGGTGGTGAGCTGCCTTCTTGAATCACTGTGGCGTGGATATACCCACAGTGCTGTTAGAGTTGCAGGATTTTTGGTTCGGCGATAGCGAAGGAACGGCCGATATATTTCACTGTCAGGATGGCAAGTGACTTGGAGGGGAAGTTGCAGGTGGTGGTGTCCCCATCTATCAGCTGCCCCTGTCCCTCTAGATGGTAGTGGTTGTGGGTTTGGAAGGTGCTGTCTCAGGAGCCTTGGTGGATTCCTGCAGTGCATCTTGTAGATGGTACACACTGCTGCTACTGTGCGTCGGCGGTGGAGGGAGTGAATGTTTAAGGAACACCGTGCCCGTCATCTTCCTCCTGGTCCTGATTTTGGGGCATGAATAGGGGAAAAGGTCTGTACTTTTAAAATATTTTGGGCTTTTATTTTCAGATTGGCTCGAGGTTCTCCAAACACTGTTTTGGATTCATCTCCATCTACTGGAACATAGTGAGAACTACACACCCTCATCATTCATCTTTCGAAGCAGCCCTGTCACCATGCAGGACCCTTCAGTTTGGCTCTATGGGCAGAATCTCACCCCCTTTGACGGTGAATGCAGGTCTCGATCCCACCGGTGATACCTGGTCACCCACTCACACAATTTGACTGGAGGCCACCAAATACAAGGACTCCACTACCGGGAGTCCCTGTCCAATGGGGGCCAGGGGTGTGTGACATGCACCCGGCTGATCCAATGGGAGGGCCCACAGAGTTGTCCTGTCAGCAGCCCTATACCATGAGAGGTAAGCGTTTCCGTGGCAGGCAGGAGATCATGAGGGCACCTCGAGGTGGAGGCACCTTCGGAAGACACATTATTTAAATTATTTGTGGCCACAGCTGCCAGACCATCACTGTAGAGGGACCCCCTGTCCACAGGATGGTCTGCGGCTACAGCCATAACCCCGTGGCCCTGGGGAGGGAGACAATAAATGAGGTATCATTGGTTCCCCCCCACCCCTCTGTTGAGAGGCCACCGCTCGGGACTTGCCAGGTTTTTCTGCAGCTTGTAGCCGTTCTGCCGCTGGTTGGATCCTGGTTATGTTCCCAATCTGGCCCCAGTAGGCCAGGTAATCACCAATAATAAGCTCACAGCCGCTGTTGGACAGGTAGCTGCTTCTGTGGCTGAACTGCCTCCAGCAAGGTCACCTGAAGGAAGGACGTGTCAGTCCACTGACCACACAGAATCCTTTCAGATTTCCCCCCTTGGTCCCAACTGCTCCCTCAATGTCCTGAAATAATGCGTCAGGTCCCACGGGAAAAGCTGAAGCACATGGACGTTATCATTTGATAGCGTTAACCTTGGCTTTGTGGGTCATAAAGCCACAGGCTCAAGTGACCCTGCAGAGTCTTGAGCGCAAAGCCTAGGCTGACCCTGCAATACTGAGTGAATGCTGAATTATTGGAGGTATCATCCTTCTGGTGTGATGTTAAAGTGAGACTTTGGTTGTCCCCACAGGTGAAGGCCAAAGATCCCAAGACACTATTCAACAAAGAACTGGTTAGGCTACAGCTGGAGTGCTGCGTGCAGTTCTGGCCAACACACTATAGGAAAGGTGTGATTTCACTGGGGATCGTGCAGAGGAGATTGCCGAGGATGTTACCTGGACTGGGGAATTTTAGTTATGAAGAAAGGTGGATTGGGCCTGGGCAGTTTTCTTTGGAACAGAGGAGGCTGAGGGGAGACCTCAGTTAAATGGATAAAATTATGAGGGGTATACAGCGAATAGGAAGGGCCTATTCCCCTTGGTTGAGAGTCCATAATCAGTGGGGTATATCTAGGGTAAGATGTAGGAAATTTAGAGGGGTTCCCAGGGAAGTTTTTCACCCACAGTATTGTGGGGATTAATGACAAGGTGGGAGAGGCAGAAATCCTCCTAAAATTGAAGAAGCACTTGGATACACACTTGAGGTTCTGTAACCCACAAGGCCACAGACCAAGAGCCAGAAAATGGGATTAGACTGGATAGCTACTTGTCGAGCAGGGATGACACAATGGGCCAAGTTACCTCTTTTCATGATGTAAATTTCTGTGATTCCAAGATGAGGGAATTTCTCCTTTGTCCCAGGAATAAATTCTCCTCAATCACCATTTAAACAGATTACCTGGTCATTATCACATGGTGGGACCTTTGTCATTTGAAGTTTCAAAAGGGTATTGTTATGGGTTTGATTTTCCAGACAGGTTTCTCATTAGAAACAGTGAACTTTATTTACAGGGCCTCAGCAGCAGTTACATGCTTCCATCACAACCACAACTAGAAACAAACTCCATCTCAGCCACCTCTGGAGGTCCCCAGCATCCCAGATGCCAGTCTTCAACCAATTTGATTCACTCCAAGTGATATCAAGAAATGGCTGAAGGCACTGGATACTGCAAAGGCTATGGCCTTGACGATATTCCGGCAATAGTACTGAAGACTTGTGCTCCAGAACTTGCCGTGTCCCTAGCCAAGCTGTTCCAGTACAACTATAACACTGGCATCTACCCGACAAATTGGAAAGGGGTCATGAGGACTCGAAACGTCAACTGTGCTCTTCTCCACCGATGCTGCCAGACCTGCTGAGTTTTTCCAGGTATTTCTGTTTCTGTTTTTGTTTTGGATTTCCAGCATCCGCAGTTTTTTGCTTTTACCACTCAGCTCCTGACCTCATTACAGCCTTGGTTCAAACATGGACAAAAGAGCTGAACTCAAGAGGTGAGGTGACAGTGACTGCCCTTGGCATCAAGGCAGCATTTGACCAAGTGTAGCATCAAAAAGCCCCAGCAAAACTGGAATCAGTGGGAATCGGGGGAAAACTCTCCACTGGTTGGAGTCATACCTAACACAAAGGAAGATGGTTGTGGTTGTTGGAGGTCAATCATCTCAGCTCCAGGACATCACTGCAGGAATTCCTCAGGATAGTGTTCTAGGCCCAACCATCTTCAGCTGCTTCATCAATGACCTTCCTTCAATCATAAGGTTAGAAGTGGGGATGTTCACCAAGGCTCCTTAGATAGTACCTTCCAAACACATGACCTCTACCACCTAGAAGGACAAGGGCAGGAGATGCATGGAAATGTCACCAACTGCAAGTTCCCCTCCAAACCACTCACCAATCTGACTTGGAACTATATTGTTGTTCCTTGATTGTCACTGCGTCATCCTGGAAATCCATCACTAACAGCACTGTGGGTGTACCTATGGACTGCAGCGGCTCAAGAAGGCGGCTCACCGCCACCTTCTCAAGGGCAATAAACATTGGCTGAGCCAGCGACGCCCACATCCCATAAAAAAAAAGTGCTGTTCAATCTGGAGGACTATTGATTCTTCAGCTGAGAGAGGGTAGTAGGTGGTAATACGCAGGAGATTTCCTTGTCAATTTTTGACCTGATGGCCTGAGATGTCAATTTCAATGTCAATTCCTTCCTGACTGCGTATCAGTTTGTGTCTCCACTTCTGCTGGGTCTGCCCTGCTGCTGGAACAGGTCATTCCCAGGAATGGCGTTGGAGGATTATGAGACATTAGCTGTAAGGTATGATTCTGTGGGAATGACTTTGTCAGTTTATACAGCTGGAGTTTGATGATGGTTTTTTTTATTCATTCACAGGATGTTTACTGTCTAGGCCAGCATTTATTGCCCTTGTTCAGAGGGCATTTAAGAACCAACCACATTGCTGTGGGTTTGGAGTCACATGTAGGCCAGACCAGGAAAGGATGGCAGATTTCCTTCCCTGAAGGACATTAGTGAACCAGATGGGTTTTTATGACAATCGGCAATGGTTTGATGGTCATTATCAGACTTTTATTTCCAGACATTATTGAATTTAAATTTCACCACCTACTGTGGTGGGATTCGAACCCTGGTCCCCAGAGCATTACCCTGGGTCTCTGGAATACTAACCCAGTGACAATACTACTATGCCAGTCACCAGAGGATGCAAATTTAAGATAATTGACAAATGAAGCGGAGGAGAGATGAGGAGAGCATTGTTTCACTCATTGTGATCTAGAATGGGCAGCTGAAACAGATTGACTGGTGCCTTTTAAAAGGAAATTGGATTAATTCATGAGGGGAAAATCTTGCAGGACTATGAAGGAAAGAGAAGGGGAGTGGGACTAATGAGCTGGCTCTTTAAAAGGGCCAGCACACGCACAATGGGCAAAATGGCCTTCTTTGTGCATTTATGTGCTCTCAGGCTCTGAATCAGACCAGGCGCTAAACTCAAAGCTAAATTCAAATATTCAACTGAATGATTCTTCACTGAAGCATCTTTGGTTAATGATTCATTCAGTTTTCAACCTCAGTTCAACCTCTCAGCCACAAAGAGACCACCAGTGGTCAGTGTGCAAGCAAGTCTATCATCCAACAAATGCCAACATTATTGCACTCGAGCCTGTTCATCTGTGGTTCAATGCATAGTACTGTCACTCTGATCGGAATCGCCTCATATCTGCACTAAGTGCAGTAGCGGGCGGGTAAGCAATGTTTTACCCACCGGCCACTATGGCGGCTTCTCACGCTGTATCATCCCAAATCCCTCACATTATTGATGCATTCCCGGGAAACACATTGTTTCCATGGTGGGCAGGCTGCAATTCACCCGCCACGCCATCACCTCGCCACTTCAACACACCGAGCACCACACTTAAAGTACATCCTCGTGCACACCTCTCAGTGCTTCCTGCCCAGGACTGCTGCAAATAAGACATGGCTCCAAAAGGCAAGAAGACTGCAGCCCCTAGGTTTAGCGCCTTGTCCCTCGAGTGCCTTTTGGACACTGTGGAGGCCTGTCATGATGTCCTGTACCTGCGCTCTGGCCGCTGGAGGGGCAGCAACAGTACCACTCTGGCTTAGTAGGCGATGGCAGTGGTGACCAGTGCCAATGCTGCACAGAAGATGTTGACCAACACAGATAGAGGATGAATGATCTCATCTGTGAAGTCAGGGTAAGGCAACCACCTCATCACTCTAACCTCACACACTCAAGCCCATCACACATTCACTGGCATCTCACTCACTGCCAGCTCAAGGGGCATCACCACTCACTCTCTCACACACACCCTCACATCTCCATCTGGCCTCATCTGCTCAGCCCTCACCACCTTGAGGCCACTTGCGCAGAATAAATTGTGCCCCCGAACACACACCCTTGGATACCCCCCTTCCTCACTACAGCCCTCACCCTGCAATCTCTTCCCTTGCCTGAAGCCACATCTCCCCCTTCCCCAAGCAAGCCCTGGCCCTGCAGCTGTTAAAAAGCCATCCCCGCCTTATGGCTGGTCTCGTAAGTGGAGACCTGTCGGTGAGCCCCCTAAAAGTGATGAGGTGCTGCCTCTGAATCCTGGTGCTGATGACCGTGAGTGCTGCCCAAAGCAAGATAGGCAAACAAACCTCGGAGTCCCGAGCGTTGTGCAGCTCGCCAGATGCACGTCATTTATGTGCTGTTGTGAAACACATCGATGTGCAATCACACCAACATGGGCGGACAATCCAGCGTGGTGGGGAGGGGATGAGTCTGGCGGGCTGGCCTTATGATGATATGATGGTATTACAGTGAGGTTCCCGATGTCCGGTGGTGGGGAACGCAGACCACCACTGATGGGCTGAGCGGACAATTGCAAACTGGTTTCACGGCGTCATGAAATCGATTTTTGGACCTCTCACCATATTGTCCACTCACGCCGGCGAGCATGCCCAACGGGATCAGAAAATTCCGCCCTCTGAATCACACAGTCAGAGGTCCAAATCCCATCTCAGAGTCTTGAGCCCTTAATCCCAGCTAACACTCTGTGCACAGCACTGAGGGGGTACTGCACTGTCCGATTAGGCATCTTTCAGATCAGATACTACCAGAGGCCCTACCTACCCTCTCAGATGTTGGCTGAAGGATGAATATTGATCTAGGACACTGGGGAGAGCGCCTTGCTCTTTAAACAAGGCTGTGGGATCTTTTGTATCTATCGGGCAGAGCGAGTGATTCCCCTGACAGTGCAGCACTCCCACAGACAGCTTGGATTATGGGCTCAAGTCTCTGTGGAGTGGAACTCAAAGCCATGACATTCTGTCTCAGAGGTGAGAATGTTATCCACTCAGCCACCATGACCCCAGGCCCTGCATTCCATCCTCCAGTACGAATAACTTTCTTTCATCTGATTGTTTTCTATAGAATCTTACTTTGTTGAAAATTGGCTGCCTGTGTTTACCTAAATAACAAAGGCTACCTGCACTTCAAAGTGCTGTGGAGTGCCTGTGAGAGATGTGATGAAGCAATGTGCTAATCTCCGAAGGTTTGTCCCCCTGCATCTCAGATCCTGTGCCTGAGTCTTGCGCTGGGAAGCTGTGAGCTGTGCTGGTTTGACATGCTCAAGGTTTGTAGAGGTGATACGCCTGAGTGGTGTCAGTATTAATAATTAGCCAGCACCCGAAGAGGAACCCACACAGATTGAGCCAAGCTCCCAAACACACAGCACCATCAAACAGGAGCAAGAGGAAAGAACAGAGTCTCGGAACAAAGACAGCGGAGAGAGAAACGGGTAAGGGAAAGGGGTTCTGAAAAAAATGTCAAAATCAATGGAATAGAAAGAGGCAAGAGGCTGACAACAATTTTCATTTATATAGCACCTTTAATGTCCTAAAAATATCCAAAGACACTTCACAGGAGCGTTAACAGCTTTCCCACCATAATAACGAGATGACCAAAAGTTTGGTCAAAGAGCAAGAGTTTTAAGGAGCAATTTAAAAGAGGAGCGAGAGGTGTAGGGAGGGAATTCCAGACCTTAGGGCCCAGGCCACCCATGGTGGAGTGATTAAAATCGGGATGTGCAAGAGGCCAGAATGCCGGAGTGCAGAGATCTCAGAGGCATGTAGGTCTGGAGGAGGTCACAGAGAGAGGGAGGAGCGAGGTCATGGAGGAGGTGAGAGCACGAGGCAAGGGTTCCTGTGTCGGAGAGCTGCAGTGGAGCAGGGAAAAGAACTGGGAAAGAACCAGACACAGGAAGGCAGGAAGGACAAAACCAAAAAAGGAAAGAAAGTGAAAAACCAGTGAGGGAGAACAGAGAGAGTGTGGGGGGGAGGTAAGAGATGTTAGCTAGCTTGGAATGCACATGTTGCGTGGGTGAACCAACTAACCTCAGCTGATGATGAATTAACTGTTTGCTCAGTGCAGTCAGCGTGAAATGACTGAGTCTGTGCATGGTGCAATCTTTCAGTAGAAGTTGGTTTCAGTTCCTCTGTCGGTAACCAGTTATTGAGCAGGAAGCAGCTTTAAAAACAAAAAAACTACTGTGGATGCTGGAAATCCAAAACAAAAACAGAATTACCTGGAAAAACTCAGCAGGTCTGGCAGCATCGGCGGAGAAGAAAAGAGTTGACGTTTCGAGTTCTCAGAACTGCAGAAGGGTCATGAGGACTCGAAACGTCAACTCTTTTCTTCTCCGCCGATGCTGCCAGACCTGCTGAGTTTTTCCAGGAAGCAGCTTTGTTCAACGCTAGTTTGATCATATCACTCCTGTGTGTAAGTTAGAAGTTTTAAGGCCCACACTTGGACCTGAGAACACAGTCTACATTGAGACTCATAGAGTCCTACGCTGTTGGAGTTTATGTCAAGTCTATAGTACAGAAACAGGCCATTTGTCCCAACTGGACTATGTTGGCGTTTATGGTGTGTCTTTTAAACCAAGACCCCATCTATCTGTTTAGGACATGAAGATCTCCATGTAGCTACTTGAAGAAGAGCAGAGAGTTCTGAATTCTTGGCCAACATTTAACTCTAAACTAATACCGCCCCACCCCCCCTCAAAAAATAGATGAATTGTTTATTTATCACATTGCTCTTTGTGGGATCTTGCTGTGTATAAATTGGCTGCCATGATTCCTACATCACAGCAGTGACTACGCTTCAGAAAGTACTTCATTGGCTGTGAAGCGCTTTGGGATGTCCTGAGGATGTGAATGGTGCTATGGAAATGCATGTTCTTTCACAAGCTAATCCTTTAAACTGCACCATCTCTCAACTCACACTGAAAAATCCGATGTAGGGCTGAGAGGCAACTTGATTGAAACCTTTAAGATCCTAAGGAGATTTGACAGAGTGGATGAGGAGAGGATGTTTCCTCTTGTGGGAGAATCTAGAACCAGGGGTCACTGTTTAAAATTAAGGGGGTCGCCCGTTTAAGACGGAGCATACGGACACACAAAGATACGAATTAAGAGCAGGAGGAGGCCACTCGGCCCTTCGAGCCTGCTCCACCATTCAATAAGATCATGGCTGATCTGAATGTAACCTCAAACCCACATTTCTGCCTAACCCCCAATAACCTTTCACCACCCCCCAGCCCCCTTGTTAATCAAGAATATATCCACCTCTGCCTTTAAAATATTCAAAGATTCTGCTTCCACCTCCTTTTGAGGAAGAGAGTTCCAAAGACTCACGACCCTCTGAGAGAAAAAAATTCTCCTCATCTCTGTCTTAAGTGAGCGACCCCTTATTTTTAAACAGTGACCCCTCGTTCTAGATTCTCCCACAAGAGGAAACATCCTCTCCACGTCCACCCTGTCAAGACCCCTCAGGATCTTAAAAGTTTCAATTAAGTCACCTCTTACTCTTCTAAATTCCAGTGGATACAAGCCTAACCTGTTCAGCCTTTCCTCATAAAACAGCCCGCCCATTCCTGGTATTAGTCTGGTAAACCTTCTCTGAACTGTTTCTAATGCATTTATGTCATTCCTTAAATAAGGAGACCAGTACTGTACACAATACCCCAGATTTGGTCTCACCAGTGCCCTGTACAACTGAAGCACAATCGCCCTAACTTTTGTAATCAATTCCCCTCACAATAAATGATAACCTTCCATTAGCTTTCCTAATTACCTGCTGTACCTGTATTATACCTTTTGTGATTCATGCACTAGGACACCCAGATCCCTCTGAATCTCAGAGCTCTGCAATCTCTCACCATTTAGATAATAAGCTTCTTTTTTAATTCTTCCTGCCTGGCCCTGCTATAACATAGTGTGTAAAATTAAAGCGCATCGGATTGGGGGTAGTGTATTGAGATGGATAGAAAACTGGTTGGCAGACAGGAAACAAAGAGTAGGAATAAACAAGTCTTTTTCTGAAAGCAGGCAGTGACTAGTGGGGTACCGCAGGGATCGGTGCTGGGACCCCAGCTATTCACAATATATATTAATGAGTTAGATGAGGGAACTAAATGTAATATCTCCAAATTTGCAGATGACACAAAGCTGGGTGGGAGGGTGAGCTGTGAGGAGGATGCAGAGATGCTTCAGTGTGATTTGGATAACCTGAGTGAGTGGGCAAATGCATGGCAGATGCAGTATAATGTGGATAAATGTGAGGTTATCCACTTTGGTAGCAAAAACAGGAAGGCAGATTATTATCTGAATGGTTATAAATTGAGAGAGGGGAATGTACAACGAGACCTGGGTGTCCTTGTACACCAGTCGCTGAAGGTAAGCATGCAGGTGCAGCAGGCGGTAAAGAAGGCAAATGGTATGTTGGCCTTCATAGCGAGAGGATTCAAGTACAGGAGCAGGGATGTCTTGCTGCAATTATATAGGGCCTTGGTGAGACCACACTTGGAATATTGTGTGCAGTTTTGGTCTCCTTATCTGAGGAAGGATGTTCTTGCTATAGAGGGAGTGCAGTGAAGGTTTACCAGACTGATTCCTGGGATGGCGGGACTGACATATGAGGAGAGATTGAGTCGGTTAGGATTATACTCGCTGGAGTTCAGAAGAATGAGGGGGGATCTCATAGAAACCTATAAAGTTCTAACGGGACTAAACAGGGCAGATGCAGGAAGGATGTTCCCGATGGTGGGGGAGTCCAGAACCAGGGCTCACAGTCTGAGAATATGGGGTAGACCATTTAGGATTGAAATGAGGAGAAATTTCTTCACCCAGGGAGTGGTGAGCCTGTGGAATTCGTTACCACAGAAAGTAGTTGATGCCAAAACATTGTATGTTTTCAAGAAAGAGTTGGATATAGCTCTTGGGGCGAAAGGGATGAAAGGATATGGGGAGAAAGCGGGAGCAGGCTATTGAGTTGGATGATCAGCCATGATCATAATGAATGGTGGAGCAAGCTCGAAGGGCCGAATGGCCTACTCCTGCTCCTAGTTTCTATGTTTCTATGTAACATCTTTAATAATAGCTTCTAACATTTTCCCTATGACAGATGTTAGGCTAACTGGCTCATAGTTTCCTGCTAAAAGGCATATGGGACACTTGCCTTTATGAATCGAGGCATAGATTACAAAAGTAGGGAGGTCATGTTGGAGTTGTATAGAACCTTGGTGAGGCCACAGCTGGAGAACTGTGTACAGTTCTGGTCACCACATTATAGGAAGGATGTGATTGCACTGGAGGGGGTGCAGAGGAGATTCACCAGGATGTTGCCTGGGATGAAACATTTAAGTTATGAAGAGAGGTTGGATAGACTTGGGTTGTTTTCATTGGAGCAGAGAAGACTGAGGGGCGACCTGATCGAGGTGTACAAGATTATGAGGGGCATGGACACGGTGGATAGGGAGCAGCTGTTCCCCTTAGTTGAAGGGTCAGTCACAAGGGGACATACGTTCAAGGTGAGGGGCAGGAGGTTTAGGGGGGATGTGAGGAAAAACATTTTTACCCAGAGGGTGGTGACGGTCTGGAATGCACTGCCTGGGAGGGTGGTGGAGGCGGGTTGCCTCACATCCTTTAAAAAGTACCTGGATGAGCACTTGGCACGTCATAGCATTCAAGGCTATGGGCCAAGTGCTGTTAAATGGGATTAGGTAGGTAGGTCAGGTGTTTCTCACGTGTCGGTGCAGACTCAATGGGCCGAAGGGCCTCTTCTGCACTGTGTGATTCTGTGATTCTGCTTTCTGTCTCCCTCCCTTTTTGAGAGGAGTTATATTTGCCATTTTCCAATCTAATGGAACCTTCCCCAAATCTAGGGAAGTTTGGAAAATTAAAACCAGTGCATCAACTATCTCACTAGCCACTTCTTTCAAGGCCTTAGGTTGAAGTCCATCTGGATCTGGGGATTTGTCAGCCTGCAGCCCCAATAATTTGCTCAATGCCACTTCCCTGGTGATTGTAATTTTTCGAGTTCCTCCCCCCTTCCATTTCCTGATTTACAGCTATTTCCAGGATGTTACTTGTGTCCTCTATAGTGAAGACTGAAGCAAAATACCTATTTAATTCATCTGCCATCTCCCTACTTTCCATTATCAAGTCCTCAGACGCCGTGTCTATAGGACTGATGCTCACTTTGTTAACTCCTTTCTTATTTAAATATCTATAGAAGCTTTTACTATCCATCTTTATATTACTAGCTAGCTTTCTCTTGTATTCTAATTTTTCCCTCATTACTAATCTTTTTTATCATTCTTTGCTGTTCTTTATATTCTTTCCAATCTTACCACCTGTCTTTGAGTAATTAAATGCTTTTTCTTTAAGTTTGATGCTGTCTTTAACGTTTTTACTTAACCATGGATGGTGGGCCCTCCCCTTGCAATTTTTCTTTCTCATTGGAATGTATCTATTCTGTATATTCTGAAATATCCCTTTAAATGTCTGCCACGGAACCTCTATTGACCTGTACCTCAACCTCATTTGCCAGTTTACTTTAGCTAGCTCTGCTTTCATGCCCTCATAATTGCCCTTAATTAAGTTTAAGATGCTAGTCTTGGATACACTCGTTTCTCCCTCAAAATGAATGTAAAATTCAATCATATAATGATCACTGCTACCTTGGGGTGCCCTCACTATGAGGTTATCTATTAATCCCATCTCGTTGCTCAATACCAGGTCCAGTATAACCTGCTCTCTGGTTGGTTCTAGAAGGTGCTGTTCTAAGAAACTATCCCCAAAACATTCTGATTTTTCCAGTCTATATGTAGATTAAAATCCCGCATTATTGCTGTACCTTTCTGACAAGCTCCCATTATCTCTTCTTTTATACTCTGTCCTACTGTGTCGTTACAATTAGGGGGCCTGTACACTACTCCCACAAGTGGCTTCCTGCTTTTATCATTCCTCATCTCAACCCAAACGCCTTCTACATCATGGTTTCCTGAACTTAGGTCATCCCTCTTTAATGAGCTAATACCAACATTAATTAACAGAGCCACCCGTCCACCTTTTCCTAACTCCCTGTCCTTCCAAAGTGTCATGTACCCTTCGAAATTGGGGCCACAATCTATGTCATCCTGTAGCCATGTCTCTGTAATGGCTATCAGATTGTACTTATTTATTTCTATTTGCGCTATCAGCTCATTTGTTTTGTTTCGAAAGCTACGTATATTTAGGCACAGAGCCTTTAGTTTTGCCTTTTTATTCTATCCTTATCTGCTGATTTACTCTTAGATTTATACTCTCTGTCCCTTCCTGTCACAGTCTGTTTATCAGTTCCCATACTAATACCTTTCTTTCTTGCTTTATCTATACTGTTTGGTTTACCGCATCCTCTCAAATTTAATTCCTTGCCCCCACTATTCAGTTTAAAACTTCCTTAGTTCTGCTGGTTGTGAGGACACTAGCCCCAGCACGGTTCAGGTGTAGACTCTCCCAACGGTACAGATCCCACTTTCCCCAATGCTGGTGCCAGTGCCCCATGAAGCAGAGCCCACTTCTCCCACACCGGTCTTTGAACCATGCATTCATTGCTCTAATCTTATTTCCCAATTTGCACGTGGCTCAGGTCATTATCCAGAGATGAGGAGAAATTTTTTTTCTCTCAGAGGCTTGTGAGCTTTTGGACCTCGCTCCCTCAAAAGGCGATGGAATCAGAGTCTTTGAATGTTTTCAAGACGGAGGTAGATTCTTAATAAGAAAGGGGGTGAAAGGTTATCTGGGGTAGGTGGGAGGTCACAGTCAGGTCAGCCATGATCTTATTGAATGGTGGAGCAGGCTCAATAGGCCAAGCAGCCTACTCCTGCTCCTAATTCGTACGTTCATATGCGATTTGGGTCACCAATGGAATCAGATTTGAGCAGGGTCCTTGGCCCATTCCCCAATCTATTCCGATAGAAACCAATTCGGGAAGTGGCTGCAGTAATATTAGCTTCAATGGACAATGGCTTCAGATTCCCCATTATTATTCAGAGGACATTTCAAATCATTCAGTGCTGGATGTCGGAACAGCAGTCTGATAATTTTGCAACCGTGGAGGGGTTGAGGGAGGTGGTGGTGAGATAGAGCTGGGTGTCTTCAGTGTACATGTGAAAATTAACTCTGTGACTTCGGATGATGTCACCGAGGGGCCACATGTAGATGAGAAATAGGAAGGGGTCAAGGATAGATCCTTGGGGGATACCGGAGGTAACTGTGCGGGAGCAGGAAGAGAAGCCATTGCAAATGATTCTCTGGCCAAGGTTAGGTAGAAGGGAATCAGGGGAGAGCAGTCCAGCCCAGCTGGATGACAGTGGAGAGGTGTTGGAGGAAGATGATGTAGTCAACCATGTCGAAGGTTGCAGGCAGGTTGAGGAGGATGGAGAGGGAAAGTTTACTTTTGTCACAGTCACATAGGATGTTGTTTATGACATCATTTACACATTCCCTGGTAGAATATTTAGATATGAAATAAACTCCACTTACATTTACATAGCGCCTTTCACAGTATACCAAATAATCTTAACGCCAAGGTACAGAAAGTGGCAGAAAAGCTCCCCAACCAGGAGATAAATGATTGGATAATCTGTTCTTTGGTGACATTGACTGAGGGATAAATATTGGCCAGGACACTGGGGAATCTCTGCTGTTCTTTCTTCAATAGTATCTTGGGTTCGTTACATCCATCTGAGAGAGCAGGGCCTGGGTTTAACATCTCATCCAAAAGACAGCACCTCCAAAAGCTGCAGGGCACCCTCAGTACAAGGCTGGTGTTAACAGCCTAGATTACCTGCTCAAGTCCCTGGGGTGGAACTTAAACCTACCATTTTCCGACTCTGGAAGTACTAACCCACGGAGCCACGGAGGACACCCTGAGGTTGGCTGCGGTACGGTGTTGGTTTTGTACTGGGTTACTTAACTCACAGAACACATGTTCAAATCCCTCCTGACAAGTTGTGAGATTAAATCGAATAAGCCTGACCATATGTGGGTCTGCACCAGAACCTGAGCAGGATGAAGCCAGATTGCCCTTAAAAACCCAACTGGTTCACTGATGTCCTTCAGGGAGAGGAATCTGTTGCATTTACCTTGGCCTGGCCTACACGTGACTCCAGTCCCACCCTATGCGCTTGTGTTAATACCCTCTGAAGTGGCTGAGTGAAAGAAACCATCCATTTTTGCAGGACGTCTTGGGGAAGGGTGACAAATGTGGCATTGCCAATGTGAACCATATTCTGGGAACAATTTGTTTTTTCACAAAGCTTATAATATCAGCATGTGCCAATCAAAGTGGCTGGGCCCAGCACATTGACGTTGGCCAACAGACACTCAGCATCTTTGTTCAGACACCAAGAATGGCTCCTGGGGAGAGGTGCCAGAGGGCAAACGTTGACACTCTAACCCAACAAGGGTCAACGGTAGCTGTGAGAGAAAACTGGGTTGGCTAGAGTTCACAACAGAGTGTAACCCATAAAGAGAAATGATATGGGTGAGAGGTGTTCATGCTAGGGTAGATTAGAGCTTAAATGGATAGATAGAGTTTGTGATTGGGTAGAGTGTATGTGTTCTGTGATGGAAGTGGGTTTGCTCAGTTGGGTTCAATGCTCTTCCTCGTCCCCATGTTTTGTTCTGCCATCACTAGTAGTGACATGAATGGTTTCTGTCCCACAGCTGGTGTGTCACAGCAGAGATAGGTCAACTCCCGGGTTTCCAGACTACAGTTCCTGCGACACTACAGCTTAGAAATGGATTGCAGATCCCAGTCTCCGAGTCTAGCTGGATTGAGGAAGAGCGTGGGAGATTTCCTGGATTTAATGGATGAACTGCTATCCACTGGTCCCCAGCAGCTGACCAGCAGAGCTCCACAGCTTCTTCAGAGGATGAAAGTCATGGTGAATGGAACAAAAGGCCTAATGTAACTTGGACAAACAGGCCAGGGAGATCTCTAATTCCATTACCGATGTGTGTAGAGCAAACACCAACCTGCAAAGTGGCTGCGGGTGGGGGGGGAGCATAAGAACAGGAAGAGGCCATTCATCCCCTCAAGCCGATTCCACCATTCAGTGAGATCATAGCCTGATCTGTATCTTAACTCCATTTACCCGTTTTCGTTCTGTGACCCTTCAAACCCTTACCCAACAGAAATCCACCTACCCCAGTTTGACATTTTCAATTGACCCCCAAACTCAACGGGGAGGAAGTTCCAGATTTCCACTCCCCTTTGTGTGAAGAAGTGCTTCCTGACATCACCCCCTGAAATGGACTGGCTCTGATTTTACGGTTCTGCCCCCCTTGTCCTGGGCTCATCCTGTCACCACCAGAGGAAATCATTTCTCTCTATCTATCCTTTCAACTCCTTTGACCATTTTAAATGCCGAGTTTCGATCACCCCTTATTCTTTTATCCTTGAGGGAATAGAAGCCAGATCTATGCAACCTCATGGTTTGACTCTTTTGACATCCGGTATCATTCTGGTAAATCTGCGTTGTATTCCCTCATGAGCTGCAGTGCCCAGAACTGAATACAATTTGACAAAGACTCTGTATACCTGCAGTAAAACGATCACTCCTTCATGTTCCAGCGCTTTGAGGTAAAGGCCAACATTTTAAGAACCTTTTCAGCAATTTTGTTGAATCTGTCGACTAGATTTTTGATAGTTTGGCGCTTGGACCCCTAACTCTCTCTGTTCTTCCACAGTTCCTCATTTCTCTTCATCTAGAACCTGGTCTCATCGATCTTTCTTACGTCCAAAGTGGATGACTTCACACTGAAATGGCCTTAGTTGTAATATAATTGGCCTCAGCACCTCAGGGATGGGGGTGGGAGGTCACGGAGCGAGGATGAAGGAGCGAGGATTTCCCCCTCGGCTGGGTTTTATGGCCCTCGATGGGGGGGTTTGCGGGTGGCGGGTCTATTAAAAATGCCATGGGCATCATTGGCATGGGCACCATTAGTTGCCACTTAAGGGCCTCATCCTGCCACTGCTGGCATTTAACCAGCAGCAGGAGAGGCCCAGGCCAAACCTCCAGCCCGGAAGCTCTCAATGCGCAGCCTGGTGGTGGTCAAGGGAGGGGTACCTCCTTTACGGGCCCATCAGAAGACCCTCCCCCAAGGTCTTATAGTCCACATTTCTCCTCCCGCCTTCCCTGTCCATCCCAGCCCCTCACACCCTTCACTCCGCCCTCTCGCTGAGTCTGCTAGCCTGGCACCGCTAGAACCCAGCCCTCCCCCGACCCCGTCACTTACCTTCAAACCTGGCTCCATGGCACCTCACCTTGGGGACTGGCTGCAGTGCCAGCAGTGGCCACAGCCCCTGGTGGCGCTGCTGAGACCAGAAAGCTGCCAGCCATTTGATTGACCGACATCTCTCGGAGGCAGAAGGCCTGACTCACGCCAATAAACAGCCTGGCGGCCGTTAAACAATGACAGAACAACCCTGCAAAGTTTGGGTGGGATTGGCTCCCCAAACTTTTCGCTGGGACGGAGAGGAGCCCAGTCTCACATAAAGTCCAGCCCCAGCACTGGGGTCTGGTATGGTGTGGTGAACGTCACTAGCAATATCACAGAGTCAAATACTGCCTTCCTACTCCCATCTCCACCATGCATAGCGTCTGATTGGCAATCACCCACTGGGTAATTAATTCTCCTAGACAAGGACATGGGGCAAAGGCAGATCAATGCAAGTAAGGTGCAGATCTGGCCTGAGCTCACTGAATGCCAGAACAGGCTCAAGGGGCTGAATGAACTCCTCCTGTCCCAATGTTCCTGACAGCAAAGCAGGAAGATCTACTGAGGGGTCATTTGGCAAGTGCAGCCACTTGCTATGGAACCGGGTCAGAGGGAATGAGGATACGAAGGTCTTATGGTTAACACCAGTGTACGTGTGGGGGTGAGAGATGGTGGGTCATTGGGGAGGGGTGCGGCATTGCAAACGTTTATCAGTTTTAGTAGGTCAGTGAAAACCAGAACGCTTCCCTTCATGGAAGAATAGCCTGCTGCCACTTATCAGGCAATATTAAATAATATTGCGGCCCCAAAACATCACCTGCCCTCAACTCCACCAAGGAGAGTCAGTTATCACGGCAGAGGGCAGTAATGGGTGAAGTTAAAAATGACCCACAGTCATTCGGTAAAGGCTGTGGGTAAACGATATGAAAGGCTTCATGGCCCCCTGATCCGTGTTACACTCTGCCAGTCTGCCCACGCCAGGCAGCAAACAGCTGTACTGGAATGACATTACCTGTACTCTTTGTTGCAGCATTTTCAGTCCCAGGAAACTAGCTCACTGGTTCTTGAGCAGTTGATCAGCAAGCTGGAGGAGTGTAAGATGGAAGTCTGCAAAAATCTCCAAGTGAGTTTGCCAGAAAATCATATAAAGTTTGGGATCATTGGAAAAATGATGATTGTGTGTGGAAAATCATCCCTGTGCTGTACCTGTCCTGGGAGTGTTTGATGGGGACAGAGTAGAGGGAGATTTTCTCTGTATCTAACCCCATGCTGTACCTGCTCTGGGAGTGTTTGATGAAGACAGTATAGAGGGAGCTTTACTCTGTATTTAATTCTTACCCTTACTTTACCTGTCTTGGGAGAGTTTGATGGGACACAGTAGACGGGAACATTTACTCTCTAATCTAATCCCTTCTCTAAACCCTAATCTGCAAACAGTCTACAGAATATATTTAAACAAAATCTCTATGAACAAAAGCAAACAGGGCTCATACAGTGTCCCAGTAAAAACAGGATGATTTCTGCAGAAAAATACAGTGAGTAGAGGACAGTTATGTTATCAAATTATGCGCATAATATCAATTCCAGTCACTTACATCAGGGGTATTGTTTCACTTTAAACCAAGCCTAGTGCTGTCACTATACGCAGTTATATTAACACCACTGGAGACCTTCCATAACTCTCAGCAAAGATTTATTCCAGTGAGAAAGAAACACTCTTTAAGAAGGTTGAATCATCTGTGACTAAATATGGAAATTAACGATTGTGTCCAATTGAAGGAAACATTGTACAATTCTGCAAAGATTCTTGGCAGGTCTCTGTTTGGACAGATTTTAAGAACCAGCAAAGAATGACTAAAACAATAATAAAGAAGGAGTAATTAGAGTATGAGAGAAAACTAACTAGAAATATAAAAACCGATAGTAAGAATTTCTACAACTATTTAACTAGGAAAAGAGTAATTAAAGAGTTGGTCATCTGGAGAGTGAGTCTGGGGAATTAATAATGGAAAACAAGGAAATGTTGGAAGCGTTGAACAGGTATTTTGTGTCAGTCTTCATTGTAGAAGACTTCCCAAAGATATTTGAAAACCAAGAGGCGAAAACATTCACCATCACCAGGGAAAAGATGCTTGGAATACTATTAGACTGAAAGGCTGACAAGTCCCCAGGACCTGAAGGCCTACCTCCCAGGGTGTTAAAAGAAGTTGTTGCAGAAATAGTAGATGCGTAATCTTCCAAAAGTCCCTCGATCTCGGAAGGGTCACAGCAGATTGGAAAGGAGAGAGACAGAAAGTAGGAAACTATAGGCCAGTTAGCCTAACATCAGTCAAAGGGAAATTGTTAGGATCTCCTATTAAGGAGATTATAGCAGGATACTTAGAAAATCATAATGGGGTCAGGCAGAGTCAACATGGTTTTCTGAAATGGAAACCGTGTTTAGCTAATTAGAATTCTTCGAGGAAGTAACAAGCAATGTGGATAAAGGGGAACATTAGGTGTGGTGTATGTGGATGCCAAAAACGAATTTGACAAGGTGCCACATCACACAAAACAAGAGCTCATGGTGTAGGGGGTAATACATTAGCATGGATAAAGGATCGGTTGACTAACAGGAAGCAAAGAGTCGGGATAAATGGGCCACTTTCGGTTGGCAAGATGTAACGAGTGGTGTGCCACAGGGATCAGTGCTGGGGCCTCAACTTTTTACAATTTATATCAATGGTTTGGATGAAGGGATGGAATGTATGGGAGATAAATTTGCCGATGGCACCAAGATAGGTAGGAAAGGAAATTGTTAAGAAGAGGTAAAGAGATCTACAAAGGGATATGTACAGGTTAAGTGAGTGGTTAGAAATTTGGCAGATGGAGCATAATGTGGAAAAAAGTGAACTTGTCCATTTTGGCAGGAAGAATAGAAAAGCAGCACATTATTGAAATGGAGAGAGATTGCAGAACTCTGAGGTACAGAGGGATCTGGGTGTCCTGGTACATGAATCACAAAAAGTTAGTCTGCAGGTACAGCAAGTGATTAGGAAGTCAAATGGAATGTTGGCATTTATTGTAAGGGGAATGGAATATGAAAGTAGGGAAGTTTTGTTACAGCTGTACAAAGCCTTGGTGAGACCACATCTGGAACACTGTGTACAGTTTTGGTCTCCTTATTTGAAAAAGAATATAGGCAGAATCATCCTATATTTGTACTAAGTGCGGTAGCGGGTGGGAAAAAGGACATTTACCTGCTGGCTGCAATGGGGGGTTTTCGCACCATATCATCCCAATCCCACCTCATTAACTATTGCAGCCACAGGAAACACGCTGTCTCACTGGCGGGCAGCCTCTGAATCCACCCCCCCCCCCACCCCACCCCCCCGCCCCCCCGCCCCCCACCCCGCCCCCCCACGCCGTTACCTCACTATTCCCTCACTCCAGGGACCATATCTAAACTGCAGCTGCGCACGCAGTTCTCAATGCTCGCAGCCCAGGACTGCTCTAGTGAGAACATGACCCCGAAAACCAAGAAGAGTTCAGTGGCCCATCCCTGAAATGCCTTTTGGAGGCCCCTGCTCTGGCCACAGGAGATCCAGCAATCTCACCACTCTGGCTTGGGAGGCAGTGCCAGTGGCAGCGGTGATCAGCGCCAAGGCTGCCAATGCTGCACAGAAGAAGTCGGCCATCCAGTGCAAATAGAGGATGAATGAGAGATCTCCCTTTTTAAGAAACATTTTCTCTCAAAGGGTCATTATTGGAATTCTCTTCCCCAGAGAGCAGTGGAGGCTGGGTCACTGAATTTATTCAAGGCTGAGTTAGACAGATTTTTGATAGATTAATGGACTCATAGAAGACTGGAAAGTAGAGTTGAGACCACATTAAGATCAACCATGATCTTATCGAATGGTGAAGCAAGCTGTCAGGGCGAATGGCCTGTTCTACTCCTAAGACCTATGTTTCTTTGTTTCTATCCCTGAAACCTACAAATTTTGAATTCCAGCGGGACAGGGTGCCAATGGGAACAGTAATTAACCATTCATTCATTCTCCCTCATTCAGAACAGAAAGTTCAAAGAGCCCAACATGACGTTGCAAATGTCAAAAATGCTTGGTAAGTTTTAAAGTGCCTTTCTCATTCAAAAAAAATAAAATAATCATTGGCTAAATCTTTGGGGTCAGAGGCTGCAAAATGTGGCTTGGTAGCAGTGGTAGTTGTGGTGCTATGTGGACCAGCTTAGGAAAAAAATTGTGTCTGCTCCACTTCTGACAGGGCAGGCATTGCTGAATGACATCTTAGTGAGGGCTTGGGCACAGGCAATAAGTGCATGCGCTGGAAGTATGCAGAGTAGATAGATCATGGTGTTTGTCCGCTTCTAACGCTGGTTTGACATCAAACCTGCCATTTCCGACTTTGCCACTTTATTTAATGTCCTCTCTTAGACACCCACAGCAGAATATGCATTCAGCAGCGTGAGGGATCTTCCACCTGTGCTTTTTTAAAGGGACAATTCACCTTGCAGATTAATTGCTCATCACTTTCTGCTGCCTCTTGCTAACTTGGTGGTAGTATTGGGTGGTTGGAGGAGTTCAGAAAGTTGCTAAAGTCTGTTCACAGGATCCAAGCCAGTTGGTGAAGCTGAAACCAGGACATAGAGCTTGGCTTTATTGAGAGAGTTTGTTGGCTTGTTTAGTCTTACAGCTCTCCTTCCACTCAACCCAGTGTCCCAGCTATCCCCTATTTATATGTGCTCAATTAATACCCATCATCTGCTTCTCTTAACTGTAACAATTTAATTAACAAACCTTAACAATGTAATTTGACAAGACATTAACAGAGTCTACACGGAGCAACTGTATGAGTGTTGGTTACTACTGTAAAGGCTCAGAGTACAGCACCAGGCTACAGTGGCAGAGCCACTTGGGGGTGCAGCAGCCAAGGGAGATGGAGCAGAGAAATGGTAAGAAGGACAGTAGAGAGGTCTGAGTGGATTAGGGAGGCGGTATTGTGACTATAATCCAGAGGCCCAGGATAATGCTCTGGGTTCGAATCCCACCACAGTAGATGGTGGAAATTGAATTCAATAAAAATCTGGAATTTAAAGTATAATGATGACCATGAAACAAGTGTCGTAAAAACCCATCTGGTTCACTAATGTCCTTTTGGGAAGGAAATCTGTGGTCCTTACCTGGCCTGGCCTACATGTGACTCCAGATCCACAATAATGTGGTTGACTCTTAAATGCCCTCCGAACAAGGGCAATAAATGCTGGCGTAGTCAGCAACACTCACATCCTGTGAACAAATAAAAAAATCCAGTTTAATGTAGATATTTGTGATGTAATGTATCTTGGGAGAGAAAACAAGGATATGTTCAATGGTTTAAATGTCTATGTATAGACAGCAGGGATAGAAAACTATGGCAATGAGACTTGAACTATTCCCTCCACCATCAATAACAGGAAATTAGGAACAAAAATTGATGAATGTGAATCATCTGGATGGGGTTCAAGATCCATTTTGACACATTGATGGAGCGAAGGCATTGAGGGATATCAGGAGATGGTAATTTCCTGGCCTTCAGATCTTTGAAAATAGGAACAGCCTGGTTGGGCGTATTGGATTTTAGCTCTTCTCAAAATTCCTAGTTTGTCATGGCTCCGTGAGTGAGTAAATGGTTTGCAGATCAAATGGTTTCATTTCTAACGCTGAACTGATTTTCCAGAGATGGTCTGGGAGGAGAAGCGGGGTCTGATGAAGATGAAGGCTGAGTGTAAAGACATGGCGGTGATGCGAGCTGTCCTGAGCACAATGCAACGTCAGGTGAAGGAGAAAAATGAGGAGATAGCCCGGTGAGTTACTTAACACCCACGTGGCTGTCTGGGGTCAAACAAGTATATACCCCAGCACCCATCCCCAAGAATTGGCTCTGTACAATAAACCATTCCACTATTGTCTTCTTGTAGGGCAGTCCCTTAGGATTGAGGATGACTGGTTTCCACTCCAATTCAGTGGGCTCTGAAATGATTGATAAGCCCAATGCATGATCTGTAAACTCTGCCACATTGTGGGGCAGGTGTGCTTGAAGGGTTGGGTAAATGGGCTGTTTGGAGGTTTGCACGCTCCCTCCAATGCCTGGACTTCACCTCTTCACGTTCCTGATGAAGTCTCTCGATGTGTCCGCTGTCTTTCTGAATGATTTTTCTCCAGTTCGGTTGGTCACAAGCCAGGGTCTCCCATGAGTCAGGGGGATGTTTGACCTCTTCAGGGATGCTTTGAGGACACCCCTAAAGTGTTTCTGCTGTCCTCCCGGGAGTCTCCTGCCTTGACCCAGCTCCTAGTTGATTCGAGAGTCTGGTGTCAGGCACTCATATGACATATTCTACCCAGTGGAGTTGGTTTGGAGTGGTTAGTGCTTTGATGCTGGGCATGTTAGCTTGAGAGGGGATGCTGCTTTTGGACTACTTTCCTTGCCATCAGATTGAAGCAAAGCACCACTGATGGTCCTTCTCCAGTGATGTGCTTGCTGTAAGCTGTCCAAGTCTCTGAGGCATATAGGAGCGTGGGGAAGCTAAATGCTTGCATTACTGTGCCTAGTCTGTTGCCCCAGCATTTTCCGGTTTTATTTCATATATCCCATTTGTAATTTTCTCACCCTCATTCTGAATACGCTTGACAGGTTGAGGAGAGCAAGCATTGTCCAGCTGTGGGAACGGGAGAAACGGAAAGTACTGTGTGAAGCATTGGAGAGGTAAGGGGTACAGGGAATGTGACAGTAGTGCAAATAAAGGGGCGCAGCCATCAATGTCAGCCCCGCTCCTGTCCACCGCCAACCCCACATCCCCAGCCACCATGCCTTCACCAATCCCCTGGCAACTCCAATGCCCTCCCTCCCACTTCCCCTGGAACCCCCCCAACACCCTCCAATGGCCACCTGTTGACCACCTACGTCCCTATTCACCAAGCACTTCATGTCAGGAAGCACTTCTTCACACTACAGAGCAGGGGAAATCTGGAACTCTCTCCCCAAAATGCTGTTGAGGTTGGGGGATCAATTGAAAATTTCAAATCTGAGGGTGATAAATGTTTATTCGTTGAGTGTATTAAGAGTTCTGGGACCAAGGCAGGAAGATGGAGTTAAGACACATATCAGCCATTATCTAACTGAATTGTGGAACAGGCTCAGGGATGAATGGGCTCCTTCTGCTCCTACGCCAGCCAATCATGGGGGCACTATAATTGGGCTCAGTCCCTAGGTTAGAGAGAACAGGTGTTGGCTGGGACTTGTACAAGAAACAGTAAATGTGATCACAAGATGTAATGTCTAGATTTAGATAGTATGGTTCAGTTTGAAGATGGCATTGGTAGCCAATCAGCATCAAGCTGGTCACTATGAAGTGAGAGGTCTTCCCACCTTTTATAGGAAATTATTTTGCGATATGGGTGACTCTGGCAAGATAATGTATTCATTGCACATCCTTTGCTGTCCTGAAGGCATTAGGAATCGACTGTGAAGCGGAATATAGGACAAATTATCCAGGGAAGACAGGTTCCCTTCCCTGAAGGACATTAGTTAACCTGTTGGCTTTTTAAAATACTCCAACTACATTCACGGTCATTTCTATCTGGCACCAACTTCACCAATCTCCAGATTTCTTGAATTCAGTTTCACAGCTGCCAAGGAAAGTATTTGAACTCACACCTGTGTTGTTCGGGGTCTCAAGGCTGTTTGCCATTTCACCAAGAAGAAGATCAGCACATGAATGGATTTAAATGAATATGACTTCCTTTGAATCATTTCAAATCTCTTGACCCACAGTTCAGCCTCCAATAGTTGGTCAACACAAGAGAGTTGGCCAACTATGGAGTGTATTCCACAACCACCACCACATGTTGTGCAAGCACTTTTCTCTGAATCGTATGGTGCCCCCTTACAAGAGGATTAACTATTCAATATGCTAAATTCCCACATGCCCTCCCTTACCACTGGAATGGTCAGATTGTGATTGGCTAATGGCCAACATCTCCCAAACATTGACTACCTGTCAGGCCTTTACCCTTTGACCTTCTCAATATGAGTAGCCTCACTGTTAATGAGCGTCTGCCATCTCTCGGCTGTTGTCCAGGGGAAAGAGACAAATGAAATGTCCGGTGCATGAGTAGGTTGATAAAAGCACATATACTGAGGGATATTCCTGATAATCTACTGGAATTTTACTCCATCAATGTTTTCCCGGCCCCTGCCATCTGAACAGCTGGCGGTGAACACACCCCCACTGACCCCAGCGGTTCTGATGCCATGTTACGCTCTAACCAGCGTTGATTGGCATAAGGCGAGACTTCCGCCCCCCTCACTCAGAAGTCCTGCCTTGGAAAGCTGACAGCCAATCTGATTGGCTGGCAGCTCTCCAGTCCCTCCAGGCACAGCGCTGCAGTGGCTGGAAGAGGCACTGTGGGGAGCTACCTGGCACCTAAGTCCCAGGAGCCAGAGGACAGGTAAGTAGCATGGGTCCCAGGGCGGGGAGTATAGGGAAGGCCTGGGGGGTCGCCGGGGGCGGGGGTGCAATCAGGGTCTCGGGGGATAGGCTGGAGGTGGGTAGGGAGGTCTGGAGGTCGCCGGGCCTTCAGGGGGAGGATGCCCCCCAGTCAGAAGGGGGCTTCTGATGAAGGCGACAACCCCACCCACCCCCAGCACTGATTTGTGCCCGAGACCCAACTTACTTTATTTCCGGCCTTCCCCCCCCTGAGCTGACAACCTGCCTGCCAGCCTAAAAATTGAAGCTGGGTGGGGGAAAAAGGCTCTTAAGTGTCCATTTAAGGGCCTTATAACTGGGACAAAGATGGGCTTCCCATCTGAGGCCCTGCTCGCCCCCAGTGTAAATTCATGACCAGGTTGAGTCAGGCGGGATCCCGGAGGGAATCCCACCCATGCAATTTCATGCTTCCAGTCCCCACCTCAGGATCTACCAGAGGGGGGGCGTCAAATTCTGGCCAATCTGGTTTAAAGAACATTCCAGTAGAAATGCTCAGAATTGAGTCCGTCATTGCTGGAGAGAGAAGCACAAACACGAATGAGCTACAAACTTTACTGAATCTACGAATACAATAAATCCCTTGTGGTTTATAAATAGAGGTAAAGAGTAGAAAAGCAAAGTTGCGCTAACCCTTTATAAATTATGGGTCGGGCCTCAGAATATTGGAATATTGTGTCCAATCCTGGGCACGGCACTTTGGGAAAGATGTCAAGGCCTTGGCGAGGGTGCGGAGGAGATTTACTAGATTGGGACCAGGGATGAGGGACTTCAGTTAATGTGGAGAAGCTGGAAAAACTGTGATTGTTCTCCTTAAAGCAGAGGAGGTTTAATAGAGGCTATGAAGGATTTGGATAAAGTAAAAGAAGGAGAAATCGTTCCCACTGGCAGGAGGGCCAGTGATCAAATGACACTGATTTAAAACGATTGAGAAAAGAACCAGAGGGGGAGATGGGGAGAAATCTTTTTAGTCAGCAAGTTGTTTTGATCTGGAAGGTGCTGCCTGAAAGGGCAGTGGAAGCAGGTTCAAAAGTAACTTTCAAAAGGGGAATTGGAGAAATACTTAAAAGGGAAAAATGTGAAGAGCTATGGGGCAAGAACAGGAGGAGTGGAACTAATTGGGTAGGTCATTCAAAGAGCTAGCACGGGTACGATGGGCCGAATGATCTTCTCTTGCGCTGTACTATTCTATTCTGCCCTGGAGGTGTCTCAATGAAATTTCCTGCTCTGTTCACTTTCTGACAGGGAGCAAGTGTTGAAAGAAGAGACAGAGGATGAAAAGGCTCAATGGATGGAACTTAAAGAGAAGCTGATAAAGAAGATGAAGGTCACTTCATTTTTGGGTCAACAGATTGGGTTGGTGTTGTAGCTGCCCCATGTGTGGTACTGGCCCATTGCACAGCACCAGGTTCCTGGCTCCAGCCCTGGTCTGTACTGAGGTGACCTCACCTGGTGGGAGGGAATAGCTGTGACACAAGTACCCTCAATGACCCTGAGGTAGAGGGGGGCGGAAAACAGCCTGGGTCCTCTTCCTGATCATTGACACCACTACCCCCCACCTCCACACACACAGACACACGGACACAGACACACGGACACAGACACACGGACACACACACACACACATGCACACACACACGCAGACTGGAAACCCTGTACACAGAATTTTCAGGCCCCACCAAGGTCAGGACTGAGGTGGACGGGGCACTAACATACAGGAAGTGACAACGCCGGTTCCTAACCCTGTTCCCAGCTATTTTAGGGGAGACAGGTTCAGGTCCCAACAGTTTAACTGCCTGGTGGTGAGCACCCAGTGGCAGGCTGGGAGACCAGCACCCCAGCCAGGCCCACGTGCCCGGCCTGCCTATCTACCTGGGTGCAGGTGCAGCCAAAGGCTGCCCTAAGAAATACAAGCAGGAGTAAGATTCGGCCCCTCGAGCCCACTCCGCCATTCAGCAATATCATGACTGACCTGATCATGGCCTCAACTCCACTTCCCTGCCTCCCCCCCATAACTCTTGACTCCCTTGTAGATCAAAATTCTGTCTAACTCAATCCAAAATACATTCAGTGACACAGCCTCCAGTGCTCTCTGGGTAAGAGAATTCCAAAGGTTAATGGCCCTCTGAGAGAAGAAATTCCTCCTCATCTCTGTCTTAAACGGGAGATCCCTTATTCTGAAACTGTGCCCCCCTAGATACCGATGTCCCTACGAGGGGGAAGCATCTCACAACATCTAGTGTGTCAAAACCTCTCGGAATCTTATATATATGTCAGTAAGACCGCCTCTCTCTCAACTCCAATCAGCAGAGGCCCAACCTCCTTAACCTTTCCTCATAAGACAACCCCTTCATCCCAGGAATCAACCTAATGAACAATCTCTGAACTGTCTCCAATGCAAGTATATTCCTCCTTAAATAAGGAGGCCAAAACCATATGCAGTTCTCCAGGTTGGTCTCACTAAGGCCCTGTACGGTTATAGAAAGACTTCCCTATTTTTATACTCCATCCACTTGTGTTAAAAGTTAACATTCCCTTTGCCTTCTTACTTACTTGCTGTACCTGCATACTAACCTTTTGTGATTCATGTATGAGGACACCCAGATCCCTCTGTACTGCAGCATTCTGTAGTCCCTCTTCATTTAAATAATATTTTGCTTTTCTATTCTTCCTACCAAAATGGATAATCTCACATTTTCCCACATAATATCTTATCTCCCAGCTTCTTGCCCACTGATGTAAGCTCTCTATATCCCTTTGCAGACTCTTTGGGTGGAATATTACAGGGGAGGTGGATGACTTTCCATCTCACCACCACCACCACCCCCCCAGTCCCCAAGAAGCAAAATTGGCATGGAGCCAACCAGTTCCACACCAGCCCATCCCATAGCCATCTGAATGCCATCTGAACAAGGGCAATTAGTGATGGTCAATAAATGCTGGCCTAGCCAGTGACTCCACGTCCCGTGAATGAATATAAATAAATAAATAAAACTTTACGTGCCCCCCCACCAAAAACATGTTGGACGGAACACATAAAATGCAACCCTTTGTTTCCTCTTCACAACTTCCTTTTCCATCTAGCTTACCTTTTAACCTATTTTCCCAGTCCACTTTAGCCAAATTTATCTTCATACCTTTGTAATTGTCTTTATTTAAGGTTAAGGCTCTAGTTTCAGACCCAAGTCTCTCACCTTCAAACTGAATGTGTAATTCTAACATGTTGTGATCACTCTTCCCTACGTGATCCTTTACAATGAGATTCATTAATCCTGCCTCATTACACATTGCCAGGTCTAAAATGGCTTGCCACTGCTTTGTTCCACAACATATTGTTCTAAGAAACTGACCAAATATACTATATGAACTCATCTCCAAAGCTACCTGTGCCAATTTGATTAAAGAAGATTAAAATTCTGCATGGTTATTGCAGAACCATTCTTACAAGCCCCCATTATTCCTTGATTTATAATCTGTCCTACAGTGTAGCTATTGTTAAGAGGCCTATAAGCTACACTCACCACTGACTTCTTCCCTTTGCAATATCATACCTCCAACCAAACTGATTCTACATTCTAATCTTCCGAGCCCAGATCATTTCTCACTACTGTATTGATCGCATCCTTTATTAACGGAGTTACTCTATCTCCTTTTTCTTTTTTCCTAGCCTTTCTAAATGTCACATACCCCTGAATATTCATTTCCCAACTTTGGTCACCTGGCAACCCATCTCTGTAATGGCTACCATAATCATACCAATTTAATTATATAAGACCATAAGACATGGGAGCAGAATTAGGCCATTCAGCCCATCGTGTCTGCTCCGCCATTCCATGAGATCATGGCTGATCTGATAGTCCTCAACTCCACTTTCCTGCCTTTTCTCCATAACCCTTGATTCCCTTACTGATTAAAAATCTGTCTATCTCAGCCTTGAATATACTTAACGACCCAGCCTCTACAGCCCTCTGTGGGTAAAGAATTCCACAGATTCACTACCCTCTGAGAGAAGAAATTCCTCTTCATCCCTGTCTTAAATGGGCAACTCCTTACTCTGAGATTATGCCCTCTGGTCCGAGACTCTCCCACATGGGGAAACAATCTCTCAGCATCTACCCTGTCAAGCCCTTTAAAAATATTACATGTTTCAATAAGGTCGCCTCTCATTCTTCTAAACTCCAATGAGTACAGGTCCAACCTACTCAACCTCTCCTCATAAGAAAATCCCTCCATATCCGGGACCAACCTAGTGAACCTTCTCTGGACTGCCTTCAATGCCAGTATATCTTTCCTTAGATGAGGGGACCAAAACTGTTCACAGTATTCTAGGTGTGGTCTAACTTGTATAGTTGTGGCCTTGTATAGTTTTAGCAAGACTTCCCTACTTTTATACTCCATCCCCTTTGAAATAAAGGCCAATATTCCATTTGTCTTCCCTATTATCTGCTGAACTTGTATGTTTGCTTTTTGGAATTCATGCACGAGGACCCCTAAATCCCTCTGTGTTGCAACTTTCTGCAGTCTTTCTCCATTTAAATAATATTCAGCTCCTCTATTCTTCCTGCCAAAATGCATAACCTCACTATTTATGTTATCAATCTATCTATCAATCTCGTTACAAATATTGTGTGCATTCAGATAAAGAGCTTTTAATTATGTCTTTTTATCATTTGGTCCTACTCTGACCCTATTTTTTGGTGGACTCCTATGTTTGTATGCTCTGTCCCTTCCTGTCACACTCTGGTTATTATTACTCATATCACTTGCTTGCACCTTGTCCTTTCTGTTCAACTTTCCAAATTTTTCCTGACTTGGACCCTCCCCACCATTATTTATCCCCTACAGAGGTATTTTACCTTCCCCTACATTAGTGGCCTCCTTTTTCTGTTTTTTATTTTAATTTTTATAAAAGGTTGGTGAGATGGCACCTCCATGTTGAAGCACCCTCTCAGTCACCTACCCTTTACTGTAGCCTGCTGCTCCTCTCAAGCCAAAAGGCCCCTGATTGGCCCTCTAGCTTCAAGAACATGCCTGCCACCCTTAATTGGACAGGGGACCTGTCTCCATGCAAATTGAGGAGGCACCCCAATCAAAATTCCAGGCCAGTGCTTGTTTCCCCCACTGTGCGTGTGCTTGAGTGCAAATGTGTGTGCATGTGCGTGAAATTCTGGGCTCCATCCAATGCCCATGGAACTGAACCCCCAACAAGAGTCGACATCTGAGGAGGCAGGCAGAGGAGGAAAAGAAGGGAGAAAGCCAAGGTAATGAAACCTCTTGTGAAAGGGGCTTATGCCTTGGTTGGAATAGGCCAGGCCATTGTCCTACCCAAAATCTTCACTTTCTGAGCCCGTCGGACTCTGCTTTGTCAACAGGGACAAGAGGCAGAGATTCAAAAGCTGCGGTTGAAAGAGAAGATTTACGCAAAGTCCCTCTCTCGCCTAGAAACCCAGGGGCTGAAGGAAGAATTGAAATCTCTGAGGCAACAGTTGCTCCTGACACAGAAAGATTTACAAGAGTCCCGCTGTGAAATCCTGATGGAGCAGAAACGTACAGCAGCATTCCTCACAGCCCTGAACACTGACTTACAGTAAGAACTTACAGGTTGTAAAGATTATATTCACACAGGGTCATTGAGTGGCAAAACCAGGCTGAGGTTGTTTCCCCTGGCTGGAGAGTCAAGAGCATGGGGATGCAATCTCACGGTGAGGGGTTGAACTGAGGCCAGGAGAATTTTTTCCTGCTGAGGGGGTGGTGAATCTTTCGAATTCTCTATCCCGAGAGGTGTTGATGCTCAGCTGTCAAGTTTGACTGAGATCAATAGATTCCTGGACACGAAAGGAATCAAGGGATAAGGGAACTGGGTGAGGTCGTGGAGTTGATGTGGAAGATCAGCCATGATCTTATTGAATAGCGGAGCAGGTTCGAGGGGTCATAGGGGCTACTCCTGCTCCTGTTTCTTATGTCCTATTATTATGGAACAAGCTCGAAGGGCTGAATGGCCTACCCTTGTTCCTAAGTGCCATAGAAAGAAAGAAAGATTTGCATTTGTGTAGCCCCTATCATGACCTTGGGACGCTGCAAATTATTTTCTAGCCAATGGACTACTTTTTTGAAATGTAGTCACTGTTGTAATGTAGGCCACAAATTTGTGCACAGCAAGCTCCCAGAAACTGTAATGAGATGATGACCAAAGAGCCTGCCATTTTCATAAATATTGGGCTGCACACTGGGGAGAACCTCTCTTTTTTGAAAATGGGGCCAATAGGTTTTCAACATCCACCCGACAGACAAGACAAGGGCCTCAGTTTAACAGAACAACAATACAGCACTCGCCTCAAGTCTGGAGTGGGACTTGAACCCACAGCTTTCTGACCCAAGCTCAGAATGCTCCCCAGCCACAGCGAGAGTTCTAGCAAAGGTTGAAAGATTGAGGTGAAGACCACACAACCTATAGTGCAGGAGCCAAACTCTAGACCATGAGGAACAGGAGTAGACCACTCAGCCCCTCGAGCCTGCTCCGCCATTCAATAAGATCATAGCTGAACTGACTTTAACCACAATTTCATATTCCTGCCTGCCCCCGATAACCTTTCACCCCCTTGCTTATCAAGAACTGACCTACCTCTGCCTCAAAAATATTCAAGGACTCTGCCTCAACTACCTCTGAGAAAAAGAATTCCAAAGTCTCACAACCCCCTGAGAGAAAAACGTTTTCCCTCATCTCTGTCCTAAATGGGTGGCCCCTTATTTTGAAACAGTGACCCCCAAGACCCCCAGCCTTTCCATACTCACCCTGCCAATACCACGCAGGATCTTATATGTTTCAATCAAATCGCCTCTTACTCTTCTAAACTCCAGTGGATACAAGCCTAATCTGTCCAGCCTTTCCTCATAAGACAACCCACCCATTCCTGGTATTAGTCTATTAAACCTTCTCTGAAATGCTTCTAATCTTTCTTTAAATAAGGAGACCAATACTGTACAGAATACTCTAGACATGGTCTCACCAGTGCCCTGTACAACTGAAGCATAACCTACTTTTGTAACCAATTCCCCTCACAATAAATGATAACATTCTATTAGCTTTCCTAATTACTTTGCTGCACCTGCAAACTAACCTTTTGCGATTCATATGAAAATATGCATTAGGAGCAGAAGTAGGCCACTCGGCCCCTCGAGTCTACTCCGCCATTCAATAAGACCATGACTGATCTGAACGCAGCCTCAACCCCCCATTCCTGCCAACCCCCCGATAACCTTTCAGCCCCCTTGTTAAACAAGAATCTACCTAGCTCTGCCTTAAAAATATTCCAAGGGCAGGATTTTTAGGTTGGCATGCGGGCGTGATTGGCGGGCCTGGGAGTGGCCGGGGAATGGACCGCTGCCTGTGATTGGCCCCTGACTGTGATTTCACGCTGGCTGGCCAATGAACAGCCAGCCAGTGTGAAGCGTGCGCTGAAACGCTCAGCGCTGCCGGGGTTGGGGGCGGGAGGAGGGCGGGCGCTGGCGTAGGAGCGGGCACGGGCACGGGCAAGCGCTGAATGAAAGCTCCCCGAAGGCAGAGAGCTGAAGACTTCAAAACAATGAAATATTTTAAAGTCTGGAAAAAAATGTCCATGCATCAGAATCAGTCACATGATGAAAATTCTGGCCGTACATTTTTTATTTTAAAAAAAATTTAATAACGGAAACCTCATCCCGCCCCTGGAAACGCAAAGTCCACTTGGCAGATTTGCCCATCCACCAACTGAAAGGTTGGACGGACCACGAAAAATTGGACAATCGGAATGTGAACAGCTTTAACGGGGTGCCCACATGCTTTTCAAAACTTTTCCCAAAGACTCAGATTCCATCGCTTTTTCAGGAAGAGAGTTCCAAAGATTCACAACCTCTGAGAGAAAAAAATTTCTCCTCATCTCCGCCTTAAATGAGCGACCCCTTATTTTTAAACAAGTTCTAGATTCTCACATAACAGGAAACATCCTCTCCACTAGGACACCCAGATCCCTCTGCATCTCAGGGCTCTGCAATCTCTCACTGTTTAGATAGTATGCTTATTAACATTTTTAATAATATTTGAACATTGCAACCCTTAACTTCATTTCTCTGAGGACAGTTACTCTTCCTCTCTCTCCCCACACCAGCCACCTCCTGCCCACCCAAGTTCCCAGGGTAACAAACAACTTGCTGCCTAGCATCCACTGATGTTACTCTGAGCTGGTTGCTAGGAGACATGTAACAGCTGGTTGGGAATGTTTCTCCCATTGAATGTTCCCTTTTGGCTTCCAACCTCTCTCACCCCCAACTGTGAGGCTCAGCTTGTCTGATCCTCAATACTTGCCAACAGTAAGGTCACTGAGATCTGTCGTGTATTTGGCAATGTCACTGGGTGAGTTATCTGGAGAACGTGACTTCAAAGCGGACCCCCTCCCAAATAAAAAATGCAATTTGAACTTAGATTTTTGTTCAAGCAAGCTGAAAATAAAGAACTATAATCAGCATAGGTGACAATGGAGCTGTCAGATTGTCAGAAAGGACTCAACCAGTTCACTAATATCCATAAATTTGAGATTATCCAAAACTCTGCTGCCTTTATACTAACCAAATCCTGTTCAACCATCTCCCCTGTGCTCAGTGACCTACATTGGCTCTCAGTCCAGCAATACCTCGATTTCAAAATTCTCACACTCATTTTAAATTCCCTCCACAGCCCTTGCTCCTATCTCTATAATCTCCTCCAGCCCCACAATCCTCCATGATATCTACGCTCCTCCAATTCTGGCCTCTTAGAGCATCTCCCGGTTTCCATCACAAATCATTGGTAGCTGTGCCTTCTCCTGCCTGAGCAATAAGTCCTGGAATTACCTCCCTAAAACTCTCCCCCTCTCTCTCCTACTTTAAGACATTGTTAAAACCTACTTCAGTGCCCAAGCTTTTAGTCAACTGTCCTAATGCCTCCTCATGTGGCTCGATGTCAAATTTTGCCTGGTCAAGCTCCTGTGAAGCAACTTGGCACATTTTACTATGTTAAAGATAAGAAGTACAAGCAGGAGGAGGCCACTCGGCCCTTTGAGCCCGCTCCGCCATTCAGTGAGATCATGGCTGATCTTCTAATTCAAAACCATTTCCCTGCTCTATCCCCGTATCCCTTCATGTTTTAAATGTGTAGAAATCTATCGATGTCTGTCTTGAACATACTCAATGACTGAGGCTCCACATCCCTCTGGGACAGAGAATTCCAAAGATCCACCACCCTCTGAGTGAAGAAATTCCTCCTCATCTCTGTCCTAAATGGCCAAACTCTTATTCTGAGACTGTGTCCCGTGGTTCTAGACCCCCAGCCAGAGGAAACATCTTTCCTGCATCTACCCGTCGTGCCCTGTTATTTTGAACACTTCAATGCGATCACCTCTCATTTGTCTAGTTTCGAGAGAATAAAGGCCCAGCCTATTTAATCATTCCTCATAGGATAATCCCTCCATCCCAGGAATCAGTCTGGTGAAACAAAAACAAAAATACCTGGAAAAACTCAGCAAGTCTGGCAGCATCTGCGGAGAGGAAAACAGTTAACGTTTCGAGTCCGAATGACCCTTCAACAGAACTAAGTAAAAATAGAAAAGAAGTGAAATATAAGCTGGTTTAAGGGGGGGGTGGAACAAGTAGAGCCAGTGATGGGTGGAGATAACCAAAAGATGTGACAGACAAAAGGTCAAAGAGGTGTTGAAAGTGGTGATATTATCTAAGGAATGTGCTAATTAAGGGTAGAAAGCAGGACAAACAAAGTACAGATAGCTATAAGGAATCGAAAAATCCCTTCCCCCCACCCCACCCCCACTAGAGCTATCTGTACCTTGCTTGTCCTGCTTTCTACCCTTAATTAGCACATTCCTTTAGATAATATCACCACCTTCAACACCTTTTTGTCCTTTTGTCTGTGACATCTTTTGGTTACCTCCACCTATCGCTGGCTCTACTTGTCCCACCCCTCCTTAAACCAGTTTATATTTCACCTCTATTCTATTTTTACTTAGTTCTGTTGAAGGGTCATTCGGACTCGAAACGTTAACTGTGTTCCTCTCCGCAGATGCTGCCAGACTTGCTGAATTTTTCCAAGTATTTTTGTTTTTGTTTTGGATTTCCAGCATCCTCAGTTATTTTGCTTTTATCTCAGTCTGGTGAAACTTTGTTACACTCCATTTAGGAGCTAGTATATCTTTCCTTTGATAAGGAAACCAAAACTGCACACACTACCCCTGGTGTGGTCTCACCAAGGCTCTATATAATTGCAATAAGATATCCTCCCTCCTGTACTCAATCCTCTTGCAATAAAAGCCAACGTTCACCTTCCTAATTGCTTGCTGCACCTGCCTGTTAACTTTCAGTGACTCATAAACAAGGACACCCAGGTCCCTTTGAAGTTCAAACACTTTATGCTTTCACCATTTAAGAAAGACTCTGTATTTCTGTTTTTCCCACCAAAGTGTAGAGCCTCACATTTCTGCACATTTTATTCCATCTGCCAAATAAAAGCAAGTTGTTATTGACTCTTGTACCTTATTAACTAAATAGTTGTCCCAGCTCCTTGAGTCTGTTCTTAAATCACCATGGGCTTTGATCCTTCACCAATTATCCTTCATTTCAGGAAGGCAGCTGTGAAACAGTACTCTGGATATTGCCTGCCATCTGCTGACTTTCATTACATCTGCGGTCAATTGGATGTCATCTGTAGAACTGTGCGTGATGGGTCACCGAGAACACTACCTGCTGGCTCACTTGAGGCGCATCTCACACTCCCACAGGTAACATTTCACTCCTTTGCTTGGTGTCAGATGTCAATGTTTGCAACAGACTTTGAAAAATCATGAATTTCGGCTGAACAAATTTGTTGGAACTGGGAGCCATGCTGCAGGGGGAGAGACAAGCACATTGAGACTTTTCCAGTAAAGCTCCCTCTATATTGCCCGATTAAACTACCAGGACTAGTAAAGCACTGGTTAGGCACAGAATAAAGCTCCCTCTACACTGTCCCCATCAAACACTCCCAGGACAGGTACAGCACGGGGTTAGATACAGAGTAAAGCTCCCTCTACACTGTCCCCATCAAACACTCCCAGGACAGGTACAGCACGGGGTTAGATACAGAGTAAAGCTCCCTCTACACTGTCCCCATCAAACACTCCCAGGACAGTTACAGCATGGGGTTAGATACAGAGTAAAGCTCCTTCTACACTGTCCCCATCAAACACTCCCAGGGCAGGTACAGAATGGGGTTAGATACAGAGTAGAGCTCCCTCTGCACTGTCCTAAGATCAACATTACTCATCCTTAGCGACTCTAACAACTGAGTGGTTTTCTAGTTGAGTTAACCTTGCTGGTGTGGAATTGGAGTCATATATAGGCCTAGACAGGGTAAGGATGACTGGTTTCATTCCCTAATTGGACATTAGTGAACCAGTTGGGTTTTTAATGATAATTTCCTTTGACAGCACCTGACAGACCCACGACCACTACCACCTGGAAGGACAAGGGCAGCAGATAGATGGGAAAACCACCACCTGGAAGTTCCCCTCCAAGTCACTCACCATCCTGACTTGGAAAGATATCACCGTTCCTTCACTGTCACCGGGTCAAAATCCTGGAACTCCCTTCCTAACAGCACTGTGGGTGTACACATACCACATGGACTGCAGCGGCTCAAGAAGGCAGTTCAAAGGCAATAAGCGTTGGGCAATGAATGCTGGCCCAGCCAGCGAAGCCCACATCTCATGAATGAATTTTTGAAAAAGTCACTAGCTATTTTTAAAAATTGAACACAAATTCTCAGATTGCCACTTTGGAAATCAAACTCACATTCGCTATGTTCTGAATCAAGTCTTTTGGATTGTCAATCCCCTAACAGACCCATCACTGGACAGCAACCAGTTAGATTGTGAGTCTTGCGCAGGTTCTGTACTTCCCTCATTTCTTGATTGTTAATTTCCAGACCAGGGTTAGAATATTTTCCTCTGTGCTCTTCGTGGAATCTGGCTGCTTTAATTGCTTTGTGTTCCCACAGGATGTCCCTGTTTTGCTCCAAGTATCTCCGCCACCTCCAGAAGATGGACAAAACCCGTGAGTCAGTTAAGTTGTAATAGCGCCTCAATGTGTTTCACTGTCGGCCTATCTTTGGGAGATGTCCTGTATCGTTAGTGTTCACTGGCTACCTTACTCCGTCACTTACTGGGCACGTCACAGGCTAGTTAGGTCACATGCCTATTGACCAAACAGACCACGGCCTCGTTAAGTGACACATTATGACCTGGATATGTGACATACCCTTGGCTTGGTCAAGTGACACGTGAGAGCCTTAGTGATGTGATCCCACTCCTCCCGTGTACAGTACAGGAAACTGCACTGTGACCTTCCACCTACATGATCTTTGTCATCACATTATGATACCAAATCTTCAGTCACAAACCCTCATTGCAGTCTCTGTAACTGCCACTTCCTGCTGGCCGTTATTTCTGAAAGAGTTTGTTCCCATCCTCCTTCCCAAAATCCACAAACAGGACTGTCCCAATAGACCAGTCGTGTCAGCCTATTCCTGCCCCAATGGAACTCATTTCATCTTATCTTGACTCCATTCTCTCTCCCCTTGCCCAGTCTCTTCCCACCTACACCCACGATGCCCATGATGTGTCATATCAACAATTCCCAGTTCCCTGGCCCTAACCAGCTCCTCTTCTTCATGGATGTCCAATCCCTCTACACTTCCATCCCTCGCCAGGTTGGTCCAAGGGCTCTCTGTTTCTTCCTTGAACAGAGGCCCGAACAATCCCCATCCACCACCACTTTCCTCTGTCTGGCTGAACTTGTTCTCTCACTGAACAATTTCTCCTTAAACTTGTCTCACTACCTCCAAATAAAAGGTGTGGCATGGGTCCTAGTGATGTCTGTCTCTTTATGGGGTATGTGGAACATTCCTTGTTCCAGTCCTACTCCAGCCCCCTCCCACAACGCTTCCTTCGGTACATCAGTGACTGCTTCGGTGCTGCTTCATGCTCTCGTCTGGACCTGGAAAAATTTATCAATTTTGCTTCCAATTTCTACCCCTCCATCATTTTCACAAGGTCCATCTCTGACACTTCCCTTCCCTTCCTTGACCTCTCTGTCTCCATTTCTGGTGATAGACTGTCCATCAGTATTCATTACAAGCCTACCGACTCCCACAGCTACCTCGATTACAGCTCCTCACACCCCGCTTCCTGTAAGGACTCCATCCCATTCTCTCAGTTCCTTCACCTCCATCACATCTGTTCTGATGATGCCACTTTCCAAAACGGTGCTTCTGACATGTCTTCCTTCTTCCTTAACAGAAGGTTTTCCACCCACGGTCGTTGACAGGGCCCTCAACCGTGTCCGGCCCATCTCCCGCGCCTCTGCCCTCACACCTTCCTCTCCCTCCCTGAACCATGATAGGGTCCCCCTTGTGCTCACTTATCACCCCACCAGCCTCCGCATTCAAAGGATCATCCTCCGCCATTTCCGCCAAGTCCAGCATGATGCCACCATCAAACACATCTTCCCTTCACCCCCCCGGCGGCATTCTATAGGGATCGTTCCCTCCGGGAAACCCTGGTCCACTCCTCCATCACATCCAATGCCTCATCCCCTTCCCACGGCACCTTCCCATGCAACCACAGAAGGTGCAACACCTGCCCCTTTACTTTCTCCCTACTCACCATCCAAGGACCCAAACACTCCTTTCAGGTGAAGCAGCTCTTCACTTGCACCTCCTTGGTCTACTGCTGCTCCCAATTTGGTCTCCTCTACATTGGGGAGATGAAACGCAGACTGAGTGACCAATTTGTGGAACACCTTCGGTCTGTCCGCAAGCATGACCCAGACCTCCCTGTCGCTGGCCATTTCAACACTCCACCCTGCTCTCATGCCCACATGTCCGTCCTTGGCCTGCTGCATTGTTCCAGTGAAGCTCAACGCAAACTGGAGGAACAGCACCTCATCTTCTGACTAGGCACTTTACCGCTTTCTGGACTTAACATTGAGTTCAACAACTTCAGACTATGAACTCTCTCCTCCATCCTCACCCCTTTTTTTAATCCCGCTTTTCTCTACATTTCTTTTTATTCTTTATCCACTTATTTTTATTTTTATTCAATTATCAGTGGGTTTATCCCCTTTTTAATCCCCCCTTCTATCCCATTTTCTATCCTTTTTTACCCCCACCACCACCACCCCCTACAGGGCCACCTGTTACATCTTCCATGTTGTTCTTTCCAGGGTGCTTACCCTTGTTCTGCTATTATCACATTCTGCTTTCTCACCTTTATACAACTATCAGCAGCTTTTTTTTGCACCAACCACTACCATTAACACTTCCTTTGTCCTTTAGTTCATGCAATCTTTGTCAATCCCTTCTTTGTACCCAAAACAAAAACAAAAATACCTGGAAAAACTCAGCAGGTCTGACAGCATCTGCGGAGAGGAGCACAGTAAACATTTCGAGTCCGTATGACTCTTTGTATCCACCTATCGCTGGCCTTCTATCCAGCTCCACCTGCCCCACCCCCCTTAAACAGTATAAATTTTATCACATTTCCACTTCTCTTAAGCTCTGAAGAAGGGTCATATGGACTCGAAATGTTAACTCTGTTTCTCCCTCCACAGATGCTGTCAGACCTGCTGAGTTTTTCCGGCATTTTCTGTGTTTGTTTCAGATTTCCAGCATCCGCAGTATTTTGTTTTTATTCAGCCTTTGTCTGTTTGCCCAACCAGCTGGAACCTCACAGGTTCCATGCAGAAGCATCCGGTCATTTAACAAGCAGGATTTGGTGCCGCAGGTTTCCATACAAATAGTCGTGTGATCATAGGCAAGAAGCCAACAGATCATCGTCTGATCCCTAGTTGCAGCTTAGCTTTTATGGGTGACCATTGTTTATCACTGAACATGGTTCCGTAAAGAATTTTTTCATGAGACCAATATAATCTTCAAGAAAGTTCACTAAATTTGTGGAGTCACGTGGTTGCGGGCTCATGCCAGAGAGTTGAGCACATAATCCAGGCTGGACTCCCAATGTTAGTGCTGAGGGAGTGCTGCACTGCCAGCAATGCCGTCTTTCGAATGAGATGGTAAACCAAAGTTCCATCTTCCTTCTTGGGTTGACATAATAGATCACGTGGTGATGAATGGAAGAAGAACAGGGGATTTCTTCCCAATATTGATTCGTCAAGTAATATCACTAAAAAACAGATTATCTGGTCAATGATCACAATACTTTTTGTAGGATCTTCTGAAACTCTTTCCCACTCTCTAACCTTTACACTGCGACTTTCCTGGTCTATATTTGGATAATTAAAGTCCTCCATTATAACTATTCTATAATTCTTGCACCTCTCTGTATTTTTCTTGAAAATTTGCTCTTCTGCATCTTTCCCACTAGTTGGTGGCCTATTGAACACACCCAGTTGGGTAATGGTAGCTCTATTGTTTCTTAGCTCCACCCAAATAGGTTCTGCCCTTGACCCCTCTTGTAAATCTTCTCTCTACAGCGCTGTAACAATCTCTCTAAGCCTACGTGGGGGAGAGGGGGCGATGTTGTAGTAGTTTTGTCACTGGACTAGTAAAACAGAGATCCAGTTATCCAGGGTAATGCTCTGGGGACCTGGGTTCAAATCCCACCACGTCAGATAATGGAATTTGAATTCAATAAAAAAGCTGGAAACCATTGTCAATTGTTGTATAAACCCATCTGCTTCACTTAGGTAAGGAAGGAAATCTGCCATCCTTACCTGGTCTGGCCCACAGACCCATGGTAATATGATTGACTCTCAAATGTCCTCTGAAATGGCCTAGCAAGCCACTCAGTTGTATCAAACCGCTACAAAGTCTCCAAAAAGGAATGAAACCGGAGAGACCACCCGGCATCAACCTAGGCACTGGAAACGACAATGGCAATTCAGTCATGATAACCCAGCAAAGTCCTCCTTACTAACATCTGGGGGCTAGTGCCAAAATTGGGAGTGCTGTCTCAGAGACTAGTGAAGCAACAGCCTGACATAGTCATCCTCACGGAATCATACCTTACAGATAATGTCCCAGACTCCACCATCACCATCCCTGGGTATGTCCTGTCCCACCGGCAGGACAGGCCCAGCAGAGGTGGCGGCACAGTGGTATACAATCGGGAGGGAGTTGCCCTGGGAGTCCTTATCATCCAGTCCAGACCCCACAAAGTCTCATGGCATTAGGTCAAACATGGGCAAGGAAACCTCCTGCTGATTACCACGTACTGCCCTCCCTCAGCTGATGAATCAGTGCTCCTCCATGTTGAACATCACTTGGAGGGAGCACTGGTAAGGGCACAGAATGTCCATCACCAAGAGTGGCTCAGTAGCACCACTGCTGGCCGAGTCCTAAATGACAAAGCTGCTAGACTGGGTCTGCAGTAGGTGGTGAGGGAACCAACAAGAGGGAAAAACATACTTGACCTCATCCTCACCAACGTGCCTGCGGCAGATGCACCTGTCCATGACAGTATCGGTAGGAGTGACCACCGCACAGTCATTGTGGAAACGAAGTTGTCTTCACATTGAGGATACCCTCCATCATGTTGTGTGGCATAACCACCGTGCTAAACAGGATAGATTTCAAACAGATCTAACGAATCGAGACAGGGCATCCATGAGGTGCTGTGGGCCATCAGCAGCAGCAGAATTGTACTCAAACACAATCTGTAACCTCATGGCCCAGCATATCCCCCACTCCACCATTACCATCAAGCCAGGGGATCAACCCTGGTTCAATGAAGAGTGCAGGAGGGTATGCCAGGAGCAGCACCAGGCACACCTAAAAATGAGGTGTCTACCTGGTGAAGCTACAACACAGGACTACTTGTGTGCCAAACAGCATAAGCAGCAAGTGATAGACAGAGCTAAGCGATCCCACAACCAATGGAACAGATCTAAGTTCTGCAGCCCTGCCATATCCAGTTGCGAATGGTGATGGACAATTAAACAACTCACTGGAGGGGGCAGCTCCACAAATATCCCCATCCTCAGTGATGGGGGAGCCCAGCACATCAGTGAAAAAGATAAGGCTGCCACAATCATCAGCCAGAAATGTCGAGTGGATGATCCATCTTGGCCCCCGCAGAGGTCCCCAGCATCACAGATGCCAGTCTTCAGCCAATTTGATTCACTCCATGTGATATCAACAAAGGGCTGAAGGCACTGGATACTGCAAAGGCTATGGGCCCTGACAATATTCTAGCAATAGTACTGAGGACTTATGCTCCAGAACTTGCCACGCCCCTAGCCAAGCTGTTCCAGTACAGCTACAACACTGGCATCTACCCAGCTATGTGGAAAATTGCCCAGATATGTCCTGTACACAAAAAGTAAGACAAATCCAACCCGGCCAATTACTGCCCCATCAGTCTACTCTCGATCATCAGTAAAGTAATGGAAGAGGTCATCAACACTGCTATCAAGCGGCACTTGCTGAGCAATAACCTGCTCACTGATGACCAGTTTGGGTTCCACCAGGGCCACTCAGCTCCTGACCTCATTACAGCCTTGGTTCAAACATGGAAAAAAGAGCTGAACTCCCGAGGTGAGGTTAGAGTGACTGCCCTTAACACCAAGGCAGCATTTGACCGAGTGTGGCATCAAGGAGCCCAAGCAAAACTGGAGTCAATGGGAATCAGGGGGAAAACTCTCCACTGGTTGGAGTCAGACCTAGCACAAAGGAAGATGGTTGTGATTGTTGGAGGTCAGTCATCTCAGCTCCAGGACATCACTGCAGGAGTTCCTCAGGATAGTGTCCTTGGCCCAACCATCTTCAGTTACTTCAGCAATGACCTTCCTTCCATCATAAGGTCAGAAGTGGGGATGTTCACTGATGATTGCACAATGTTCAGCACTATTAACAACTCCTCAGATACTGAAGTAGTCCATGTCCAAATGCAGCAAGATCTGGGCAATATCCAGGCTTGGGCTGACAAGTGGCAAATAACATTCACGTCACACAAGTGCCAGGCAATGACCATCTCCAAGCAGAGCGAAAATCAAACCAACACCCTTTGACGTTCAATGGCATTACCATCACTGAATCCCCCACTATCAATACCTTGGGGGTTACCATTGACCAGAACCTGAACTGGACTAGCCATATAAATACTGTGGCTACAAGAGCAGGTCAGAGGCTAGGAATCCTACTATGAGTAACTCACTTCCTGACTCCCCAAAGCCTGTCCACCATCTGCAAGGCACAAGTCAGGAGTGTGATGGAATATTCCCCACTTGACTGGATTAGTACAGCTCCCACAAAACTCAAAAAGCTTGACACCATCCAGAACAAAGCAGTCCACTTGATTGGTACTACATCCTCAAACATTCACTCCTTCCACCATCGACGCATAGTAGCAGCAGTGAGTACCATCTACAAGACGCACTGCAGGAATTCACCAAGGCTCCTTCGACAGCACTTTCCAAACCCATGACCACTACCATCTAGAAAAACAAGGACAGCAGATAGATGGGAACACCACCACCTGGAAGTTCCCCTCCAAGCCACTCACCATCCTTGGAAATATATCGGCCGTTCCTTCACTGTCGCTGTGGTAAAATCCTGGAACTCCCTAACAGCACTGTGGGTGTACCTACACCACATGGACTGCAGCGGTTCAAGAAGGCAGCTCACCAACACCTTCTCAAGGGGAGCAAGGGTGGGCAAAAAGTGCTGGCCCAGCCAGCGACGCCCACATCCCGTGTACCAAGTTTTTGAGCCAGGTCTCTATTATTGCAACAACATTATTTCTGCAGGTGGCCATCTGCAGCTGCAGTTCACTAACTATCCCATGCATTCACATAGATGAACAGCAAACTTAATTTAGATCTTATTACATTCCCTTCTACTCTGACCCCTAACTTACTATTTCTCACTCTGATGCCATCTGTCTCTTCCAAATCTTTGTGCACCTTATTTTTTCCTTTCTAAACTTATCTCCTGGTTTTCCATCCCAAGTTAGTTTAAACCCTCCTCGATAGCTGTAGCAAACCCTGCAAGACTTAGTTGAGATCACACCATGAAGAGTGGATAGAGTAGAGGAAATTGAAAGAAGTACAAGTAAATCACTGGAAGGAGTGTTTGGAGGATTGGATGGTGAGAAGTGAGAAGGGAGAAGCTAAAAGGGCCATTGTTTCAGCTCTTGTACTTGCATGGAAATGTGCTATGGGAAAGGGAGGGGGTCTTGGGGGTGACTGAGGAGTGGACCAGGGTGTCATGGAAGGAACTGTCCGTTTGGAATGCTGAAAGGGGACGGGAGGGGAAGAAGTGTTTGTGGCATCTTGCTGGAGGTGGTGGAATCGGCAGAGGATGATCCATTGAATATGAAGGCCAGTAGGGTGGAAGGTGGGAGGAGAAGGGGAACTCTCTCATGGTTCTGGGAGGGAGGGGAAGGTGCGAGAGAAGAAGTGTGTGAAATAGAAGGAACATGTTAACCAGGATAGGAGGGAATCCTCAGTTGAAGATAAAGGAATACATATCAGAAGCACCAGGAGGGAAAGTTTGTCTGAACAGATGGGATAGCGATGGAGAAACCGGGAGAATGGATTAGAGGCCACTGATGCTGCCAGATCTGCTGAGGATTTCCAGCATTTTCTATTTCTATTTCAGATTTCCTGCATCTGCAGTGTTATGCTTTTACTAGAGAAATTCAAATTCTTTTTATTTTACTTTTTCTTCATAGCAATGACCAGGAGGCACCAGAAAAACACAAAGGAGCATCAGTTGTCTCTGTAAACCGATTATCTTCAGCCACTGGGAAGAAGGCCAAGAAAGGAAGGAGAAGGTCAAAGGCCAGGCCAATCCAGGGGCCTATCAACCAATCAGAATTAACAGAACCTCTTACCAAACCCCTGACCCCACCATCATACGATCCTCCATCATCTTCATTCCCACCTGACCAGGAGACACTTACCAATGGCGATGACAAGCCTAAAGATGACCAATCGGAACGTCAAGCAAAGGATCAGGTGACTGCTCCCAAGGCAGTATGGGGTGTGGTTCAAAATGCCATACTAAACCCAGGTATCAGCTGATATTCTTTCATATAATGATCATTAATGTATGGTAACTGTGCCCATTTCTATTCCCCACACTGCAACAACAATATATTTAAAAAGTATTTACAGCACAAGAACAGGCCATTCAGCCCAGCTGGTCCATGCCAGTATTTATACTCCACACAAGCCGCCTCACACCCTACTTCGTCGCATCCAATCAACATATTCTTCTATTCCTTTCTACCTCATATGTTTATCCAGTTTCCCCTTGAATGCATTATTCACTTCAACCAATCCCTTTGTTAGCGACTTCCACATTCTCATCACTCTCTGGGTAAAGAAGTTTCTCTCGAATTCCCAAGTGCAATTATTAGCGACTATCCCTCGTTCTGATCTTGCCTGCAAGTGGAAACATCTCCTCTGTGGAGCCTGGATTTTCCATTTCCCGTTGGGGTGAGGGAGGGCAGAATGGAGGCTGTGTGGCCCTCTTGATCCCGCCCCTGCTGCCTCATCTGATCCAATCAAGCAATAGCCAATTAGTGGCTATCCAATGGGAAGGGGACCAATTAGAGGAGCAAAGTGGGGCCTGGTGCCCAACCGGGACTGAGGGCCGGGTCATGTGGCAGGGGGGCGGATCATGCCATCAACAGGAAGTTAGTCAGAGCTACAAGTTTAAAACACCTGGTCTCAGAAACTCTCATTAATTTTTACCGAAGGCTCAAAAAAGCTCGGATCTATTATTTTTTTAAAAAGCAGACAGATGCTGCCACCTTCCCCAGCCGAATCCGCTGCGACATTCAGGCGTGTTCCAGGTGGCCGGCCTCTTCGTTGTAGCTGCTGTAAAACGCTCCCAAACCCCGTTCATTGCCGACTCCTGAAAAATGCAGCGGGCAACGAAACGTTGCGAATGATCGAGCCGTTAGCAAGCTCGTTAATAACTTGTTAAATAGCGATCTCAAAATGGCGGGCGCGCTGCAGGTTCCCGTACCCGCTCGCCTTCCGTAATTTGGGAGACTGGCGAGATGACGTTGTACGGCCGACACGATGTCATGACGACCTGTTTTATATTCGCACGGCGTGGGGGTGGGGGGTCAGAGGCAGCCCCACCCGATTTTCAGATGTATAATCCACCCCTCTGTCCACCCTGACAAACCCTTTCACAGAAGGTGCACAAAAAGGTTTACAATGATACCAGAACTGAGGAAAGACTGAACAGGCCGGGGGTCTATTCTCCTGAAAAGAAAAGGCAGAGGGGTAACCTGATAGAAGACCTGAAAATGATCCAGGATTTCCATAGGCCGGACGTACAGAGGTTGTTTCCATTCCTGAGGCACAACAAAACCAGAGGAAACAAATATAAGATAGTCACTAATAGGAACATTGGGACTAGAGGATGCCATTCATCCCCCATGTTTTCCCTTTCCTATCTCCATAACCTCCTCCAACCCAACAACCCTCCAAGATCTCTGGGTTCTTCCTCTGATTTCTTGTGCATCCCTGATTTTAATCACTACACCATTTACCAGCCCCGCCTTCAGCTGTCCGGAGCCCAAGCTTTGGAATTCCCTCTCCAAACCTCTCTGACTTTAAACCTCTCTCTCCTCCTTTCAGGACCTCCTTACAACCCATCTCTTTGACTGAACTTTCAGTCACCTGCCCTAACATCGCTTTAGGTGCCTTGGTGTTAAATTATGCTTCATAATGCTCATGTGAAGCACCTTGAGACATCTCATTATGTTAAAGACACTATACGAATGCAAGTTGCCTTTGTTATTGTCTCACCAGTCAGTGAGATCACGGCCCACCTGTATCTTAACTCCCTCCACCCTCCTTATATGAACACACAAACATACGATTTAGTAGGCCACTCAGCCCCTCAAGCCTGCTCCGCCATTCACTAAGATTCCTTGCCTCCTTATTCCTTTATAACTTTGGCTAGCAAAACACTATTGACCTTAGATTCAGAATTATTGATGGAGGCTCAACACCTTCTGTCTTTAGTGGGACACGGTTCACACATCAAAGTGTTTCCTGTCTTCCCTCTTGAGTGATCTGGCTCTGGTTTTCAGATTCTTTTCCCTTGGCCTCAACTCCTCCACCCAGCAGGAAGAGTTTCAACGCCCTTAAAATCTTTTTCAAAATCCTACACCTTGATCAAATTATCCCTAAATATTTATATTCCAGAGAAAGCAAGCTTAGTTTGTCTAATCTCTCCTCATGAGCTAATTTTTGTGAACCTGCGCTGTGCACCTTCTAATGACGGTGTCCAGGCTCCAGATGTGGCCTATCCAGGGCTTTGCTGTTGTGAAAACCCTCCCTCTTCTTTAAATCTTACAAGGAAATCAATAGAAATGTATTTACCCAAAAGAAGAACTTATATTTCAATAGCGCCTTTCATGGCACTTTACGATCAGTGCTTTGCGGCCTGTGAAGTTCCTTTGAAGTGTAGCCATTGTTGTAACACAAGCAAGAGAGCAGTGAGGATATGGAACTCACTACCACAGGGTGTGGCTGGGGCAAACAACAGGTATATTCAAGAGAAAACAAGATAAGCCCAGGAGGGAGAAAGGAATAAAAGGGTATCCTGATAAAGTTAGATAAAGAGGGGTGGGAGAAAGGCCCGTGTGGAGTATAAACACTGGCTGGTTAGGCCAAGCAGCTTGAGGTGTGAACTTTTATTTAACTATGAATGGAAAGGATTTTCTGATTGATTTAGACAAAGAATGGTGGGAGGAGGGCTCGGGAGGGCTGGGAGGGAACACAAAGCCAGGAGAGGCCATTCAGCCCATCATGCTCATGAATGGTCCATCCCAGAGTCACGCCCTCACGTTTTGCTCCGAGCCTTTCCTTAGAATTATTCCTGCATTATAATCGGACGAAATGAAGTTCCATTTCCTCCAGGGTTTCTCCCGAGAGGCCATTCCTAAGATGTGCCCTTGGCGGATGTTGACAGGTTAATACACTGTCAGGGGATTCACCGTTAACCCTGAGCCTGTCTTCACCTGATACTCAGCCTGCTGCAGCAGAAGTCACAGGAGAGTCAGCAGGAATGGGAAGCATGCCTGGTATGCCTGGTTCCCCTCTGACTAAATGTTAGATTTATAGAGCGCCTTCTCACATCCTCAAGATGTCCCAAAGCACTTTGAGCCCAATCAGTGACCATTAGAACATACAAGAGCATAAGTAATTGTAACAGGACACTAGGTTGAGCCTGTCCTACCATTCAATAAGATCATAGCTGATCTTCTACTTTAACTCCATGCTCCCACACTACCCCATACCCTTGGATTACTGTTGTTAATACATGGGCCACTGAAGGAATGACCTGATGATCTGTTGGCTGAGGGAGGCATATTGAGCCAATACCACCAGCATCACTTCATTTTTTCAAACAGTGCCCGTGGGATCTTTTATTTCTGCCTGAGAGGGAAAACAGGCCTTTGTTTAACGTCTCATCTGAAAGCTGGCACCTTTGACAGTGCAGCGCTCCCTCAGTACTGCCTTAGGAGTCTCAGTCTGAATTTTCTGCTCAAGGCTCTGTAGTGGGTCTCGAACCCATGACCTTCTGACTTTAAATTGAAGGTGTTAACCACTGACCCTTGTGCATTATGATGACATGGTTCCAGCCAGCAAGGCAGAAATCCACAAATTCCTTTTACCCCAGTCCATGGAACACCTCATTTTCCAACTGAAGCAACAAGCAAGTAGCCTGATCTCGAGGGTTAGTGACGCTCACTCTGTGTGATTGGCCAGGAGATCCAACAGATTTCTAGCCTGACTCGACCTCTAACTGTATCTATCTAAAGCACCAAAGGCCCAGATGGGACAGGGATCCCAATGGGACAGGGATCCCAACTGGGAGAAACTTTCAGCAGATCCACCACATGTTCATCTCTACATAGCCGGATAAAGGAGGAAGGGCCTGCATTTCTATAGCAACTTTCACAAATCTCAGAGCCTCCCAAAGCGCTTTACAGCCACTACGTACTGTTTGAAGCAATGGTCACTGTTGCAATGTAGGAAACTTGGCAGCTAATTTGCATACAGCAAGATCCCCCAAACAGCAAGGAGCTAATGGCCAGATCATTTGTTTCACGGGTAATGTAATCGTTTGCATTCCCCTGTGAGGGCTGATGTTACCAGGGTTTCATTTTCCCATTAGAAAGACAGCGCCTTTAACAGTTCAGCACTCCTTCAGTACTGTATTGAAGATCCATCCTGGATTATCCCAAATCTTGGGTTTGGGACTATCACCATATGACCACCTGACTCGGGTGAGAATGCTACTCACTGAGCTGCAGTTGACACTATTAATCCAGTTTGTCTTTGACTATTTTATCACAGTTACTTGCAGATTTCAATGATGTGAGTGATAATCTCCTCTTGACTAAATCTACGAAAGGTTCACTTTCAATCTTCCTAACGGTTTTATTCCAGGTCAGCAGGATTCACGCCTCAAGGTGGTGACAGGACTCCATGATGCAGAATTGGCTAAATATCATGATCAGAGACTCAGAGATGTTGAGGTGAGGTTGACCAATAGAACCCCTAACCCTGTTCAGGTTAACCAGACAGTAAAACCAGCAATTTGGAAAAAAGCAGAGTGGAATTTGTTTAAACAGATCTCAAATTTGTTCAGACACAACATTCATTACTCACAGCATTTATTAACTTTATTATTGTTTTCAAGCTCCCTGGTTAGATACAAAGTAAATCTCCCTCTACACTGTCCCCATCAAACACTCCCAGGGCAGGTACAGCACGGGGTTAGATACAGAGTAAACTCCCTCTCCACTGTCCCCATCAAACACTCCCAGGACAGGTACAGCACGGGGTTAGATACAGAGTAAATCTCCCTCTACACTGTCCCCATCAAACACTCCCAGGACAGGCACAGCACGGGGTTAGATACAGAGTAAAGCTCCCTCTACACTAACCCCATCAAACACTCCCAGGACAGGTACAGCACGGGGTTAGATACAGAGTAAAGCTCCCTCTACACCGTCCCCATCAAACACTCCCAGGACAGGTACAGCACAGGGTTAGATACAGAGTAAAGCTCCCTCTACACTATCCCCATCAAACACTCCCAGGACATGTACAGTACGGGGTTAGATACAGAGTAAAGCTCCCTCTTCACAATTTCATCAAGTTCCTGCCCTTTCATTTAACTGGATTATTGCCAACACAGGTAGCAGCAACTGTGTAACCTGTTCATTAAATATTACATGGGTTAGAATGTGTGCTTCTGTGTTCTGAAAGAAAGAAGTTGCATTTCTATAGCACCCTTCATTACCGTAGGCCATCCCAAAACTCCTTACAGCCAATGAAGTGCTTTTGAAGATAGTCACTGTTCTAATGTAATAAATGTGCAGTCAACCTGGGCTCAGCAAGCTCCCACAAACAGCAACGTGAGGATGAGCAGATAATCAGTTTTATTGATATTTGTTGAGGGATTGAATTTTATGGACAGGCTCAGTTCAGGGCCTGTTAGTTTGATTGGAGGGAAGGGGGGTCAAAGTGAAGGTGTGAAGACTTGGGGAAAGTGGGTCGTGTCATGGACATGGAATCAGTGGCGACAGAAGATGGAAAATGAAATTAAAGAATATGAGCTGTGGTTGGAGTGATTGGGAGCCGTGCGGGGCTGTTGCTGTGTGACAGAAACCTATCACTGAAACTGAAATGCAGAATCTACAAGACAGTTGTCAGACAGGCCTTGTTTTTTGTACAAAAGCTTTGGGCAGCATCAGGAAGAGAGGAGCAATGGCTGGATAGGAATGAGACGTGGATGCTGAGATGGATGTGTGGAGTAACGAGAAAGGACAAGATCAGGAACCAGCACATCTCAGGGGACCATGGAGGTTGTGGGAGCATCAAAGAAAGTAGCTGAGAAGAGATCAAAATGGTGTGGTCGCCTGTAGCAAAGGGAAGGAGGGGAAATGTGGCGAGGCGAGTGATGGAGATGGGATGGCCAGGAAGATGGAGAAGAAGAAGGACTAAGGCCAGATGGAAAGATGCTGTGGCGAGAGACTTAAACACAGCAGGATTGGAAGAGGAATGAGTGACTGAGAGGAGGAGATGGAGAAGGGTGATCAACCAGCATTGTGGTGACCCCAAGTAAAATGAGAGGAGTCAAAGGGTAGAGAAGTATTTGAGGGATAGAAACTATCCCATCTCAGCAGGGAGATGTCCCCTGGGATCTTTCACATCCACCCAAGATGGTAGACAAGACCTCAGTTTAACATCTCATTAGAAAGACAGCATGTTAAACAGTGCAACACTCCCTCAGTGTCTCTGGACTGGGATTGGAACACAGAAGCTTCAAACTCAAGAGGCAAGAGCACAACTCACTGAGCCACATCTGACCTCTGTCTTTGGGTGATAAGTAGCTTAAATGTTAGAATAGGAGTGAAAATTCCACTTCTGCAGCTTTGCAATTTTTGATAGTAGCACAGAAACAGAAATTCTGGCCTTAAATGTCCTGAAGACACATGGTAAACCCCCTTGTATTGTCATTAAAACATGTGAAAATATTCCTAATAATTCACATTTTTATGAATTTATTTCAGGTGATGCATCAGCACAAAACTGTCTGAACCCCTGAGTAATTCATGGACATTGAAGACATTTGAAGTTGGGAGGAAGGTTTTCACACACAGACAGGAACACAAGACTTCACCTCAAAAACTGCAACATCAACTAAAAAGAAATTGGATGAAGATTTGCAATGGAGGAAGATAAAAGGATTCAGGGAAATGGCATGGAGAGGGGATCTGAGGATAGACCTCCCTTTGCAAATCTAAAAGAACAAGTGTTTCGATAGCGCCTTTCCTAATCCTAGGATGTGCCGAACCATTTTACAGCCAATGAAGTACTTTGTGAAGTGTAGTCACTATTATAATGTAGGAAACATGGCAGCCAATTTGCGCACAGCAAGATCCCACAAACAGAATGACCTCCGCCTGTGCCATAATGACTATGTGATAATGACTAGGTTGTTGTAGTGATGTTGTTTGAAGAATAATTGCTGGGGTAGGACATTAGGAAGAACTCCCATAGCCATAGAATCATAGAGGCTTACAGCACAGAAAAAGGCCCTTCGGCCCATCAAGTCTGCACTGGTCAAACAAATACCTAACTATTCTAATCCCATTTTCCAGCACTAGGTCCATAGCCTTGTATGCCATGGCATCGCAAGTGCACATCCAAATACTTCTTAAATGTTATGAGGGTTTCTGCCTCTACCACCCTTTCAGGCAGTGAGTTCCAGATTCCCATCACCCTCTGGGTGAAAAAATTCTTCCTCACATCCCTTCTAAACCTACTGCCCCTTGCCTTAAATCTATGCCCCCTGGTTATTGATCCCTCTACCAAGGGGAAAAGTTCCTTCCTGTCTACCCTATCTATGCCCCTCATAATTTTTACGCCTCAATCGTGTCCCCCCTCAATCTCCTCTGCTCCAGGGAAAATAACCCCAGTCTACTCAACCTCTCCTCATAACTAAAACTCTCCAGCCCAGGCAACATCCTGGTAAATCTCCTCTGCACTCTCTCTAGTGCAAACACATCCTTCCTATAATGTGGATTCCAGAACTGCACGCAATATTCTAGCTGTGGCCTAACCAGCGTTTTATACAGTTCCAGCATAACCTCCCTGCTCTTATATTCTATGCCTCGGCGAATAAAGGCAAGTATCCCATATGCCTTCTTAACCACCTTATCTACCTGTCCCACTACCTTAAGGGGACCAGTACACATGCACACCAAGGTCCCTCTGATCCAGGGTCCTACCATTCATCGTGTATTCCCGTGCTTTGTTTGTCCTGCCCAAGTGCATCATCTCACACTTATCTGGATTAAATTCCATTTTCCACTGATCAGTCCATCTGACCAGCCTGTCTATATCCTCCTGTAATCTAAGGTTATCTGACTCACTATTTACCGCCCCACCAATTTTCGTGTCATCCGCGAACTTACTGATCAACCCTCCTACATTCAAGTCTAAATCGTTTATAAAAACCACGAACAGCAAGGGACCCAACACCGATCCCTGTGGAACCCCACTGGACACAGGCATCCAGTCACAAAAACACCCCTCGACCATCACCCTCTGCTTCCTGCCACTCAGCCAATTCTGGATCCAATTTGCCAAATTGCCTTGGATCCCATGGGCTCTTACCTTTGTAATCAGTTTCCCATGTGGGACCTTATCAAAAGCCTTGCTGAAGTCCAAGTAGACTACATCAAATGCATTGCCCTCATCTACACACCTGGTCATCTCTTCGAAAAATTCAATCAAATTGGTCAGACATGACCTCCCCTTAACAAAACCACGCTGACTGTCCTTGATTAATCCCTGCCTCTCCAAGTGTAGATGAATTCTGTCCCTCAGAATTGCTTCCAATAGTTTCCCCACCACTGAGGTTAGACTGAATGGGCTGTAGTTCCCTGGTTTATCCCTTCCTCCCTTCTTGAATAACGGTACCACATTGGCTGTCCTCCAGTCCTCTAGCACCTCTCCTGTGGCCAGAGAGGTATTGAAAATTATTGCCAGCGCCCCTGCTATCTCCTCCCTTGCCTCACTCAACAGCCTGGGATACATTTCATCTGGGCCTGGAGATTTGTCTACTTTTAAGCCTGCCAGACCACTTAGAACCTCCTCTCTTTCTATGCTAATTTCTTTAATTATATCACAGTCCTTCTGCCTGATTTCCATACCCACGTCGTCCCTCTCACTTGTGAACACTGACACAAAGTATTCATTTAGAACCCTACCTACGTCTTCTGGCTCGATACACAAATTACCACTATGATCCTTAATGCACCCTACTCTTTCCCTAGTTATCCTCTTACTCTTAATGTTCTTGTAAAATAACTTTGGACTTTCCTTTATTTTACCTGCCAATGTTTCTTCATGCCCCCTTTTTGCTCTCCAAATTTCCTTTTTAAGTTCCCCACTACACATTCTATATTCCTCTAGGGCTTCCACTGTTTTGAACCCTTGGTATCTGCCATAAGCCTCCCTTTTTCTCTTTATCTAATCCTGTACATCCCTCGACATCCAGGGTTCCCTGGATTTGTTGGTCCCGCCCTTTGTCTTTACTGGAATATGTTGGCCCTGTACTCTCCCTATTTCCTTCTTGAATGAGTCCCACTGCTCTGACGCAGATTCATCTAAACGTAGCTGCTCCCAGTCCACTCTGGCCATATCATATCTGATCTTATTAAAATCGGCCTTCCCCCAATTTAGAACTCTGATTTCTGGCCCATCCTTGTCCTTTTCTACAACAACTTTGAATCTGCAAAATGCTCCCCCACTGATACCTCTACCACTTTCCCAGCTTCATTCCCTAAAATTAAGTCCAGAACCGCCCCCTCTCTTGTAGGACCTTCTACATTCTGGCTTAAAAAGCTCTCCTGGATGCATTTTAAGAATTCCGCTCCCTCTAGATCTATAACACTATGACTAACCCAGTTAATGTTGTGGAAGTTGAAACCCCCACTATTACTACCCTATTATTTTTACACTTCTCTGAAATTTGCATACATATCTGCTCTTCTATTTCTCTCTGACTGTTTGGGGGTCTATAGTACATTCCCAGCAATGTGATTACTCCTTTTTTATTTTTCAGTTCTACCGTATGGCTTCATTTGAGGAGTCCTCTAAAATGTCATCCCTCCTTACTGCTGTAATTTATTCCTTGATCAATATTGTGATAACCCCTCCTCTTTTACCTTATTCCCTCTCTCGCCTGAAGACCCTATATCCTGGAATATTGAGCTGCCAATCCTGCCCCTCTCTCAACCATGTCTCTGTGACAGCAATGACATCATACTTCCATGTGTTAATTTGTGCCCTCAACTCATCTGCCTTATTCGTCAGACTCCTTGCATTAAAATAAATACCATCCAACCTTGTGCCTTAACTGGCCTATAATTTCTCTGCCTTCCAGACTCACTTGCTCTCTCTTCTAATTTTGGCTGTGCATCTCCCCCTGGTGTATCTCCTCTCAGGATCTCATCCCCCTGCCAAGTTAGTTTAAACCCTCCCCAACAGCACTAGCAAACCTCCCCACAAGGATGTTGGTACCGTTCCAGTTCAGGTTCAACCCGTCTGCCTTGTACAGGTCCCACTGACCCCAGAAACGGTCCCAATGTCCTAGAAATCTAAAGCCCTCCCTCCTGCACCATCTCTCCAGCCACGCATTCATCTGGACTATCCTCCTATTTCTATACTCACTAGCGCATGGCACTGGAGGTAATCCAGAGAATACTACCTTTGAGGTCCTGTTTTTTAATCTGTTTCCTAGCTCCCTAAATTCTGCTTGCAGGACCTCATCCCTCTTTCCACCTATGTCGTTGATACCAATATGTCCCACGATCTCTGTCTGTTTGTCCTACCCCTTTAGAATGCCCTGTAGCCGTTCACTGACATCCTTGACCCTGACACCAGGGAGGCAACATACCATCCTGGAGTCACATCTACGGCCGCAGAAACGCCTGCCTGTTCCCCTTACTATCGAGTTTCCTACCACTATTGCTCTTCTCCTCTTTTTCCTCCCCCCTGTGCAACTGAGCCACTCACAGTGCCATGAGCGTGGCTGCACTCCCCAGAGGAACCGTCACTCTCACCGTTTTCCAACACAGAAAAATGGTTCTCGAGTGAGATGCACCCTGGGGATTTCCTGACTACCTGCCTGACACCTTTCTTCTGACTGATGGTCACCCATTCCCTCTCTGTCTGCACTTCCGTAAGCTGTGGGGTGCCAGGTATAAAAACGTGCTATCTACAAAACTCTCAGCCTCGCGGTTGCACCTCAGAGCCTCCAGCTGCCGTTCAAGCTCTGAAACCTGGAGCTCAAGTAGCTGCAGCTGGTGGCACTTCCTGCACAAGTGGTCGGTCAGAGCGCAAGGAGCATCTAGGACTTCCCACATGTTGCAGGCAGTACATAACAAGGGACTGAGCTATCCTGCCATGCCTCTAGTTGAAAAAAAACCCTTACTTTAAGTTAAATACAGTAAAAAAAGTTAAATTATTTATGTACTTTAAATAAAAACTAGGACCCTTACCTTTCCTTAGCTCAATCTATTTTAAACTGGAGAAAAACACTTATCCACCAATCAGCTTTCACCTTTGTGCTGATATCACTTTTTGAAGCTTCCCTGAGCTGTGCTGGTTCTGATCTCTCCGCTGCTCTCTCACACTGTCTTGTGATGTCACTCCCCTTCTCTTCTTCCATTTAGTTCCTGAATCTTTTACATCCACCTGAGAGGGCAGACAATGCCTCAGTTTATCATCCCATCTGGAAGACAGTACCTCTGACAGTGCAGCATTCCCTCAGTCCTGATACCGGAAGTGTCAGCCTGGGTTGTGGTCTCAAGCCTCAGTCTGGATTATGCTCTCAACCCTTGCCCTCAATTTAACACTTATACCAAATCTCTTCATTCTTTAATTAACTTGCATCCAGGTGGATTTGAACCCTTCACCTTAGTGAACAGTTAACCTTCATCAGCATCGCCTTTACAATCAGCACATTTTCAATTGTATCATCTCAAAGTAGCATCACCAACTCTGGGCATATTCCTGCAGACTTCAGCACATGACATTTAGCCTTTGGCCACCCTGCCCCCACACGCCTGCCATTGGTCCCCTGACATTTCTATTTCCATGGCGCCTCACCTTCACCTGGCCAATTGGAAAACTGATTCCTACTTAATTGGACGATTCTTGACCATCAGTCAAAGAGCCTTTTCTCACACACGTCCGATCTGCTTTGAACTAATAAACAACAATGTTTGGAAAAAACAAAGAAAAAAGACACTTTTAAACTGCTGAAAATGATTTTTCCCTTTGGCTTGGCTCCCAGCAGTGCTCGGGAGAGTTAGCAAGCTCCAACCTCATATTCTCCTCTTTTTCCAAGCTCAAATTCCTTAACATACAAATTCCAGAGACCTGGAGTTGTTTCTTCCTCATCCTCATAGACCCTCTATTGGATGGGGAACAATGAGATGGTCTGTAATCACAGAATCACACAGTGCAGAAGAGGCCTTTCGGCCCATCGAGTCTGCACTGACACGTGAGAAACACCTGACCTACCAACCTAATCCCATTTACCAGCACTTTTCCTATAGCCTTGAATGTTATGACGTGCCATGTGCTCATCCAGGTACTTTTTAAAGGATGTGAGGCAACCCGCCTCCACCACCCTCCCAGGCGGTGCATTCCAGACCGTCACCACCCTCTGGGTAAAAACATTTTTCCCCACATCCCCCCTAAACCTCCTGCCCCTCACCTTGAACTTATGTCCCCTTGTGACTGACCCTTCAACTAAGGGGAACAGCTGCTCCCTATCCATCCTGTCCATGCACCTCATAATTTTGTACACCTCGATCAGGTCGCCCCTCAGTCTTCTCTGCTCCAATGAAAACAACCCAAGTCTATCCAACCTCTCTTCATAACTTAAATGTTTCATCCCATGCAACACCCTGGTGATTCTCCTCTGCACCCCCTCCAGTGCAATCACATCCTTCCTATAATGTGGCGACCAGAACTGCACACAGTACTCCAGCTGTGGCCTCACCAAGGTTCTATACAACTCCAACATGACCTCCCTACTTTTGTAATCTACGCCTCGATTGATAAAGGCAAGTATCCCATGTGCCTTTTTCACCACCCCACTAACATGCCCCTCCACCTTCAGAGATCTATGGACACACACGCCAAGGTCCCTTTGTTCCTCAGAACTCCCTAGTGTCATGCTGTTCATTGAATATTTCCTTGTCAAATTACTCCTTCCAAATTGTATCACCTCACACTTTTCAGGGTTAAATTCCATCTGCCACTTATCTGCCCATTTGACCATCCCGTCTATATCTTCCTGTAGCCCAAGACACTCAACCTCACTTTTAATCACCCGGCCAATCTCTGTGTCATCCGTAAATTTACTAATCCTACTCCCCACATAGTCATCTATGTCGTTTATATAAATGACAAATAATAGGGGGCCCAGCACAGATCCCTGTGGTACGCCACTGGACACTGGCTTCCAGTCACTAAAGCATTCTTCTGTCATCACCCTCTGTCTCCTACAACTAAGCCACTTTTGAATCCACCTTATCAAATTACCCTGTATCCCATGTGCATTTGCATTGTTTATAAGTCTCCCATGTGGGACCTTGTCAATACAGGGCAGGGTTGGATGGGGAGCAATGAGATGGTCTGTAATGCAGAGCAGGATTATATATTGAACATTGATATGATCTGTAATACACAGCAGGATTCAATAGCACAGGTTCAAACCCCAGATATTACATAGAATTAGGGTGACCAGGTTTTGAAAGGTGAAAACTGGGCCACCCTGAGGTAACACTCCCTCACACCATGAACAGATTTCCCTGTGTACCTCCTGGGGTGCAGCACCTTCTCCTGAAACGAGTGAAGTGGCCATAAATCCGTGCCATTTCTTCTGTTTGAAGTTGATTCCCTGCCAAGTTCCAAGGAAACCGAGCCCTGCGGATATAAACAACTCAGACAAGCACCTTGTCTGCCTTGCTGTGCCCATTTTCTGCCCACCTCATATTGGGAAATGTATTTTCACCAACTGCAGGGCAAAGTGGCTGGTCTGGGGTACACGAGCAAACCCAAATTCAATCAAACTCTGCTCACTCCTGCAGAATAAATGGGAAAACTGAAAACCGGGACATTGGAACCATTTTGAGGGAATTGTTAGGAGACCGGGATGTTTAATGAGAGATCGGGACTGTCCCGGTCTGGTCATCCTAGATAAAATTTACAGCACAGAAACAGGCCATTCAGCCCAGCTGGCCTCTGCTGCTGTTTATGCCCCACATGAGCCTCCTCTCTACCCCCTTCATCTCACCTTATCAACATCTCTTTTTATTCCTTTCTCTCTCATGTACTTATCCAGTTTCCCCTTAAATACATCAAAACTATTCACTTCAACCACTCCCTGTGGTAGCGAGCTCCACATTCTCACCACTGTCTGGGTAAAGAGGCTGCTCCTCAATTCCTGATGGGATTTATTAGTGACTGTCCTATATTTATCACCTCTAGCTTTGGTAATATTTATTAGCTGAAAGCTGGGAGTTAAAGCTAAGGAACACAGGACAATCATCTCAAGTATACTCCAGTCTAATTAGCAGAATTTTTTTTATTCATTCATGGGATGTGGGCATTACTGGCTAGGCCAGCATTTATTGCCCATCCCTAGTTGTCCTTGGGAAGGTGGTGGTGAGCTGCCTTCTTGAACCGCTGCAGTGCATGTAGTGTAGGAGTTCCAGGATTTTGACCCAGCGACAGTGGAGGAACGGTGATATATTTCCAAGTCAGGATGGTGAGTGACTTGGAGGGGAACTCCCAGGTGGTGATATTCCAATATATCTGCTGCCCTTGTCCTTCTAGGTGGTAGCAGTTGTGGGTTTGGAAGGTGCTGTAGAAGGAGGCTTGGTGAGTTTCTGCAGTGCATCTTGTAGATGGTACACACTGTTGCCACTGTGCGTCAGTAGTGGAGGGAGTGAATGTTTGTGGATGGGGTGTCAATCAAGTGGGCTGCTTTGTCCTGGATGGTGTCTAGCTTCTTGAGTGTTGTGGGAGCTACACTCATCCAGGCAATTGTAGAGCATTCCATCACACTCCTGACTTCTGCCTTGTAGATGGTGGACAGGCTTTGGAGAGTCAGGAAGTAAGTTACTTGCTGCAGGATTCTGAGCCTCTGATCTGCTCTTGTAGCCACAGTGTTTATATGGCTAGTCCAGTTCAGTTTATGTTTAATCCTAACCCCCAAGGATGTTGATAGTGGCGGAATTCAGTGATGGTAATGCCATTGAATGTCCAAGGGTGATGGTTAGCTCCTCTCTTGTTGAAGATGGTCATTGCCCGGCACCTATAAGGCGCAAATGTTACTTACCACTTGTCAGCCCAAGCCTGGATATTGTCCAGGTCTTGCTGCATTTGGACATGGGCTGCTTCAGTATCTGAAGAGTCGCGAATGGTGCTGATGTTAGAATCATATCTCTTTTCTTTTTCTTTTACAAAATAGAAGAGCACGGCATGATCTGGACATTTAGATGTTAATCTGGGGTTTTTTTTAAAAGGAGGCCATAAACTCACCTTGGAATTGTCAGCAAGCAGGCGTCTTCCAAGAAATCACCTGACCTTTATGGTACTTGAGGAAGAGCCGGTTGTTTGTTTGAGAGCACTCACTTTAATGGATTGGGGAGAAAACTGAAAAGGAAGGTTGGTAACTTGCTGGAAATTACACAGGAAGAGGGAAAAAAACTCAAGTTGTGAACCTGTTTGTTTTGAAGACAGTTTTGTTGGAGAAGAAGCTGAGGAAAGATGGCTCCAACCCTCTACGTTGCCTAAAATTGTGTTTGGCTCCAAGCTGTAGACAGAGAACCCTCGTCTGAGTGTAACTGGTCTGCACTTGGACCTGCAAAGCTGGACTAGTTGATGAGAACATCCAGACACCCACCAGGACCAGCGGACCATCTTCACATGAGGGAACTCCAGGTCGACAGTGTCGAGACCCTGCGGACTTTATCCTTTATTTTATAACCCTCTTAAGCCCATCTCTGCAGAGAGAGTCTATCTGTTTGTCCTTTGTTTGTCTGTGTGTGTTTGTCTGTGTGTGTTTGTCTGTGTGTGTGTGTGTGTGCTGGGGGAGTTCTTTAGGGAGAGATAGATAGTTATACTTCCCAATTACAATTGTTAACCAGAACTTGCAACTTGTTAAGAGAAGTTTTGTTTTAAAATAAATGAATCATTCTGAGTTTTTGAAAGAAGCCTGGTCAGAGTCTCTTTTCTTCTGGGTACTAGAGGTGTAGGTACACAATTGGCCATTTTACTGAGAAAATTAAACACTTAAATTAATGGTACAGCCTGCGGAGCAGTGGGGCTTGATAATTCACGCACTCCTCCCATCCCGGTCGTAACACTGAACATCTTGCAAGCATCAGCGAACATCCCCACTTCTGACCTTATGATGGAAGGAAGGTCATTGATGAAGCAGCTGAAGATGGTTGGGCCGAGGACACTACCCTGAGGAACTCCTGCAGTGATGTCCTGGAACTGAGATGATTGACCTCCAACAACCACAACCATCTTCCTTTGCGCCGGGTATGACTCCAACCAGTGGAGAGTTTTCCCCCCGATTCCCATTGACTCCAATTTTGCTAGGGCTCCTTGATGCCACACTCGGTCAAACGCGGCCTTGATGTCAAGGGCAGTCACTCTCACTTCACCTCTGGAGTTCAGCTCTTTTATCCATGTTTGAACCAAGGCTGTAATGAGGTCAGGAGCTGAGTGGCCCTGGCGGAACCCAAACTGAGCATCAGTGAGCAGGTTATTGCTAAGCAAGTGCTGCTTGATAGCACTGGTGATGACCCCTTCCATTACTTCACTGGTGATTGAGGATAGACTGATGGGGCGGTAACTGGCCAGGTTGGATTTGTCCTGCTTTTTGTGTACAGGACATAGCTGGGCAATTTTCCACATAACCGGGTAGATGCCAGTGTTGTAGCTGTACTGGAACAACTTGGCTAGGGGTGCGGCAAGTTCTGGAGCATAAGTCTTCAGTACTATTGCCGGAATATTGTCAGAGCCCATAGTCTTTGCAGTATCCAGTGCCTTTAGCCATTTCTTGATATCACGTGGAGTGAATTGAATTGGCTGAAGACTGGCATCTGTGATCCTGGAGACCTCTGGAGTGAGGCTGAGATGGATTATCCACTTGGTACTTCTGGCTGAAGATTGTTATGAATGCTTCAGCCTTATCTTTTGCACTGATGTGCTGGGCTCCCCCATCACTGAGGATGGGGATATTTGTGGAACCTCCTCCTCTAATGAGTTCTTTAATTGTCCATCACCATTCATAACAGGATGTGGCAGGGCTACAGAGCTTAGATCTGATCCGTTAGTTGTGGGATCGCTTAGCTCTGTCTATCACTTGCTGCTTATGCTGTTGGGTTTGCAAGTAGTCCTGTGTTGTAGCTTCACCAGGTTGACACCTCATTTTAGGTTTGCCTGGTGCTGCTCCTGGCATGCCCTCCTGCACTCTTCATTGAACCAGGCTTGATGGTAATGGTAGAGTGGGGGATATGCCAGGACATGAGGTTACAGATTCTGTTCGAGTACAATTCTGCTGCTGCTGATAGCCCACAGCGCCTCATGGTTGCCCAGTCTTGAGTTGCTAGATCTGTTCGAAATCTATCTCATTTAGCGCAGTGGTAGCACCACACAACACGATGGAGTGTATCCTCAATGTGAAGACGGGTCTTCATCTCCACAACGACTGTGCAGTGATCACTCCTATCGATACTGTCATGGACAGATGCATCTGCGGCAGGCAGGTTGGTGGGGATGAGGTCAAGTATGCTTTACCGTCTTGTCGGTTCCCTCACCACCTGCCGCAGATCCGGTCTAGCAGCTTTGTCCTTAAGGATTTGGCCAGCTCGGTCAGTATTGATGCTACCGAGCCACTCTTGTTGATGGACATTGAAGTTCCCCCACCCAGAGTACATTCTGCACCCTTGCCACCCTCATGCTTCCTCCAAGTGGTGTTCAACATGGAGGAGCACTGATTCATCAGCTGAGATGTGGGTGGGGGTGGTTGCAGCAAAATGCAGTAATCATCAGGATGTTTCCTTGCCCATGTTTGACCTGTTACCATGAGACTTCATGGAGTCTTGAGTCAATGTTGAGGACTCCCAGGCCAACTCCCTCCTGACTGTATACCACTGTGCCACCACCTCTGTTGGTTGGACAGGATACCCAGGGATGGTGGTATCCTGGGTATCGTCTGTAAGGTATGATTCCATGAGTATGACTATGTCAAAGTTAAGAGTGTTGTTCAGAGTCAACCACATTGCTGTGGGTCTGGAGTCACATGTAGGCCAGACCAGGTAAGGGCAGCAGATTTCCTTCCCTAAAGGACATTAGTGAACCAGATGAGTTTTTACAACAATAGTTTCATGGTCATTATTAGACTTTTAATTCCAGATTTTTATGGAATTCAGATTCAAATTTCCCAATCTGCTGTGGTGGGATTCAAACCCGGGACTCCAGAGCATTGCCCTGGGTCTCTGGGTCACTAGTCCAGTGACAATACCACTACGCCATTGCCTCCCCGATCTCATACCTCTCGGTGAGGAGGTCTTGTGGAGCAATGGATCACTTACCTGCCCCTGAGCCAAGTTCAGGACTTGATGGTCAATGAAGTTGTGTTCATAATGTGCCAAACAAGTTGATTATTAACTTGAAAATGTTTCCTACACCAATGGCAGGTGGTAAGAGTGGGAGAAATTTCTGGCTAGCCATTGGAAAGAAATTGGGGCTTCTACCATCACTATTTTTTATTATTCATTCATGGAGGCCAGCATTTATTGCCCATCCCTAATTGCCCTTGAGAAGGTGGTGAGTCGCCTTCTTGAACCACTGCAGTGTAGGTGCTGGACATTTAGGAGTCAACCACATTGCTGTGGGTCTGGAGTCATGTGGAGGCCAGACCAGGTAAGGATGGCAGATTCTCTTCCCTGAAGGACATTAGTGAACCAGGTGGGTTTTTACAACAATGGCTTCATGGTCATCATTAGACTTTCAATTCCAGATTTTTATTGGTGGTAATGGCAATATCCTGGATCTCTGGATTACTAATCCAGTAACAGTGCCACTACGGCACCATCTACCCCTAATTCATATTTCCAGGGTACAACATGCATGTAAATTGTATGTTGCCACAGCAACTCAGGCAGCTTGGGGTACCGGTTGGCCTAGGTGGCTGGATTGGCACCAACAGCATGGGGTTCGATCCCCATTCCGGCAAGGGTGGATTCGGGACCTTCCTCCTTGCCCTACCCACGGTGAAGATCATGCGGCTGCGGTTCGGACCTGCCTCTGAGCAGAGAACTGATGAAGAGGATGGCTCATTGACTTAGAATTAAATCTAGGCCACTCAGGGATACAATCAGAGCACAATGGTTCACATAAAGTGTGGTGGAAAGTTAAAACTTGCTCTGCAAAAGACTGTGCTGGGGAAATAGGAGGATTGTTTGAGGTTTGATAGATTTTTGTTAGGGGAGGACATCAAGGCACATGGGGGAAAGTTGGATAAATGGAGCTGAGATACAGATCAGCCATAATTTAACTGAATGGTGGAACATGTTTGAAGGGCTGAATGGCCTTGTCCAGTTCCAATAGTAAGGACAAAATGAATCAGCAGATACTAATAACAAATCATTTATTTTATAAAACAAATCATGAATTGTGTTTTAATGGATTAATGATGTTGACATGATTCCAGTTACTGGTTGGGGATTCTCCCAGGAAGAAGTGCAAATAACTCCAGGCTCACATGGGGAAACATCCTTCCCTGTGGAACAGGACCTAACTGTGGTCTTTACGGGGTTATGGAGCGGCTTGCATGTCTGTAGCAAACATCTGACCGTCCAGAGCTCCGTCTTCCTAGGAAGCAACACCGGTTCTCACTCGTAGTCCCATCTACACTTCACCATGTTGTTTGTGATTCCAGTAGCTCAGTTACAGATGGACACACGCTGGCACCAAGAGCTGCCCTTCGGAGAAGAGTCACGTAGACACTGATACCCTCCGACACCTTAAATACGATTTCACTATGACCATCTCAATACAGGAAGATATAAATTAAACCAAGCCGATAGACATTAAGAAGAACAAAGAACAAAGAAAAGTACAGCACAGGAACAGGCCCTTCGGCCCTCCAAGCCTGCGCCGATCATATTGCCCGTCAACTAAAACATTTTGCACTTCCGGGGTCCGTATCCCTCTATTCCCATCCTATTCATGTATTTGTCAAGCTGCCTCTTAAACATCACTATCGTACCTGCTTCCACCACCTCCTCTGGCAGCGAATTCCAGACACTCACTACCCTCTGCGTAAAAAACTTGCCCCGCACATCTCCTCTATAGTTTCCTCCTCTCACCTTAAATCTATGCCCCCTAGTCATTGATTCTTCCACCCTGGGAAAAAGCTTCTGACTATCTACTCTGTCCATGCCACTCATAATTTTGTAAACTTCTATCAAGTCGCCCCTCAATCTCCGTCGCTCTAGTGAGAACAATCCGAGTTTCTCCAACCTCTCCTCATAGCTAATAACCTCCATTAATATTAGTTAGTTATCTAATATTAGTTAGATTAACCTCGAGAAAACAGCAAAGCTTCTCAATAAAATACCAATGATTGAAAAGTACAAGAAGTGATTGTTCAATCCACTGGAAAAGGAGGAATCACTCAGCCTCCTCGTTTTGTTTTGCTTTCCCGTGTTTACATTCTGTAAAAGCAGCTTACACACCATCTCCGTTCAGGAACACACTGACAGACCAGTACAAACCCAACAACATCCAGAGCCTGTTCAGTGAAAAGAAGATGAAAATTTTAATAAATCACTCGCCAAGAACGAGACCAACCGAACTTAGCAAATTATTCCTGTGACCCGTAAAGGGTTAGTGGAGGGACTGAGCGAAACCAGTTCTAGCTCCTGGAGCATCCCCCATTTCAATCGCTCCACTATTGGTGGCCACGCCTTCTGTTGCCAAAGCCTTAAGCTGAGGAATTCCCTTGGTAAACCTCCCCACCTTTATATCCTTCTTTAAGATTCTTGTTAAAACCCACTTCTTTGACAAAGCTTTGGTCACCCGTCTAAATATCTCTTCATGTGGCTCAGTGCCAAATTTCATTTGATAAAGGTCCTGTGAAACGCCTTGGGCATTTTACTACATTAAAGGTGCTATATAAATGCAATTGTTATTGCTATCACCACCAGCGTTTTTTTGACAGTACTCCATGCGATCCCTTAAAAGGTACTTCATTCCTGTTTCTTTTGCAACCTTGGTGTTGTATTTGTCCTGAGTTCTGTTTCCACTTCATCACAAGGGCTGCCCATCTCCACAACAAAAACAGAATTACCTGGAAAAACTCAGCAGGTCTGGCAGCATCGGGGGAGAAAAGAGTTGACGTTTCGAGTCCTCATGACCCTTCAACAGAACTGAGTAATATTAGGAGAGGGGTAAAATATAAGCTGGTTTAAGGTGTGGGGAGTAGGGGGAGAGAAGTTGGGGGGGTGGTGGTTGTAGGGACAAGCAAGCAGTGATAGGAGCAGATAATCAAAAGATGTCACAAAGGAACAAAGAGGTGTTGAAGGTGGTGATATTATCTAAGAGAATGTGCTAATTAAGAATGGATGGCAGGACACAAGGTACAGCTCTAGTGGGGGTGGGGTGGAAAGACTAACAGGGCATAAAAGGTATAGATTTAAAAATAATGGAAATAGGTGGGAAAAGAAAAATCTATATAAATTATTGGAAAAAACAAAAGGGAGGGGGAGGAAACGGAAAGGGGGTGGGGATGGAGGGGGGAGTTGAATATTGAATTCAACAACTTTAGATCTTAGATAATATCACCACCTTCAACACCTCTTTGTTCCTTTGTGACATCTTTTGATTATCTGCTCCTATCACTGCTTGCTTGTCCCTACAACCACCACCCCCCCAACTTCTCTCCCCCTACTCCCCACACCTTAAACCAGCTTTTATTTCACCCCTCTCCTAATATTACTCAGTTCTGTTGAAGGGTCATGAGGACTCAAAACGTCAACTCTTTTCTCCGCCGATGCTGCCAGACCCGCTGAGTTTTTCCAGGTAATTCTGTTTTTGTTTTGGATTTTCAACATCCGCATTTTTTTGTTTTTATCTCTGCCCATCTCCACCCCTGTCTCAGGTCCTCCTCTACTAACACCCCCCTCCTCAGAACTTTGTCACTTCTAGACTTGAGTATTCCAATGTTCTCCTAGTTTCCGAAATAAACTCATCCAAAACTCTGCTGCCGGGATCCTAACTTGCACCAAATCCCGTTTACCAGTCACCTACCTCCTGTGCTCGCTGGTCCACATTGACTCCTGGCCTGGTTATGCCTCCATTTTAAAATTCCTCATTCTTGTTTTCAAATCCCTCCACGGCCTCACAACCGGCCCCATCCCTGCAATCTCATCCAGCCTCATGATGAGGGGAAACTTCTTCACTCAGAGGGTGGTGAGCCTGTGGAATTCTCAACCACAGAGGCTGTGGAGGCCAAGTCACTGAATATATTTAAGAAGGAATTAGATAGATTTCTGCACTCTAAAGGCATCAAGAGGTATTGGGAGAGTGAGGGAGCACGGCGTTGAGATACAGAATCAGCCATGATCACACTGAATGGCGGAACAGGCTTGAAGGGCCGAATGGCCTACTCCTGCTCCTATTTACTAAAGCTCTAAACTCTCTGAGATCTCTGCTCCTCCTCCAGTTCCAGCCTCTTGAGCAACCCTCAAGATTTTAATCGCTCCATCATTGGCGGCTGTGGCTTCAGCCTCCTGGGTCCTAAGCTCTGGAATTCCCTCAGTTAAACCTCTCTATCCCTCCTCCTTTAAGACATTCCTTGACATCACCTCATATGCCAGGCTTTTGAGCGCTCAATACTTCATTTGGCTCAGTGTCAGGTTTGGTTTGATAGTCGCTCCTTTCCAGTATCTTGGGACATTTTACTGCATTAGGGGTGCTGGAAAATGCAAGTTGGTGTCCTTCAGCAATCTGGTGCCTGGGTTCAAACCCGAAATCCAGGCCGATGGTGGAGAAAATCTCCCCTCTCTCTTCAGCTACCTGCTCAGGGGCAATAGGAATCTGTTAAACCACAACAGAAAATTGTTCCAAATTATTATTTTTTATTTATTCTTTCACTGTTGGGCACTGTTGGCAAGGGCAGCGTTTATTGCCCATCCCTAATTGCCCTTGAACTGAGTGGCTTGCTCAGCCATTTGATGGGGCAGTTAAGGGTCAACCCCATTGCTGTGGGTCTGGAGTCACATGTAGGCCAGACCAGACCAGGATTGCAGGTTTCCTTCCCTAAAAGTGGCATTAATGATGATAGTTTCATGGTCACCAATTATTGAAACTAATTCCAGATTTTTGTATTCATTGGATTTAAATTCTACCAGCTGCCACGGTGAGATTTGAACCCATGTCCCTAAAGCTCTGAAGAAGAGTCACACGGACTCAAAACGTTAACTCTGTCTTTCTCTCCACAGACGCTGTCAGACCTGCTGAGTTTTTTTCCAGCATTTTCTGTTTTTGTTTCAGATTTCCAGCATCTGCAGCATTTTGCTTTTATCCCTAAATCACTTACCTGGGCCTCTGGACCACGAGTCCAGTGACATGACCACTACGCCACCATCTCCCCCATTGCTCGACATGGAATAAAGGAACCGGGAGGCTTGGGAAATGGAACGAACTTTGGAAATGAGTGCGATCTACTCTGCGTCTATACCTAACCCGAGAACAATTACTAGGGGGCTGCAAGCTCACATGAACAGCGACTAGCTCAATGGCACATTCACCTGTTTTCACGGAGTCGTCCGTCCTTCGAATGTTGTCACAGGGACCATTAACGACCAGCCTGAGACGGGGCCTCAGTTTTAACATCTCGTCCGAAAGCCTGGCACCTCCGGTGGGGGCACCTGTGCAATGCTGGCACCTTGAGCGCCAACCTAGATTGCTCTGTCTACTCTAGAGCCAGCCTGTGCTGTACCCGGCCGGAGAGGGTCTGGTGATGTGGGGAAAGGAGGGGAGCTTTATGCAGCTTCTAACACTGAGCTGAGAGTGTGTTTCCACTTTGCCACTTCGAGTCCCTCCATTGAAAAACGTCACCTGGAGACAGGCAGCATTTTGAGGACGTGAGAGAGAAAAAAAATCACTAGATGGTACAGAAATACCTGGAGAAAACTCAGCAGGTCTGGCAGCATCGGCGGAGAAGAGCACAGTTGACGTTTAGAGTCCTCATGACCCTTCAACAGAACTGTGGAAGGGTCATGAGGACTCGAAACGTCAACTGCGCTCTTCTCCGCCGACGCTGCCAGACCTGCTGTGTTTTTCCAGGTATTTCTGTTCCTGTTTTTGTTTTGGATTTCCAGCATCCGCAGTTCTTTGCTTTAATCACTAGAGGGCGCTGTGGAGCTAGGTGGCCTGTAGTGCCACCTGCTGTGTGAAGCCATGTACTGCAACCCTGCTGCAGAATATTTTTGGTTAAAAACCAATTGCTTCCCTGTTGGCCAGAAAAAGATGCTAATAATGAGCAGAGAGATTTCGCTCTCCCCAGTATCATCAGTGACAAATTCTTTGAGTTCAATGCAGGAAAAGTCATTGGAGAGTGTGAGTGGAGTGAAACCATGTTACCATCAACACTGCATCATCAAACATCTGGACATTCCTTTAGCATTTCATGGAAAACTCTGGAAGAATCGATAACCAATGACAACTTGTGTTTACGGAGGGAGTTTAACTGCAACAGTTCAAGGCAGCGCGCCACCTTCTCCAGGGTAATTAAGGGTGGGCAATAAAATAAACGCTGGCCCAGCCAGCGACGCCCACATCCCATAAATGAATAAAGAAAGTGCTGAAGGGACATCCCACGGTGCTTCTCATGTCAACAAAAACAACAGAAACTCTTGCTGAGGCTCTGGAACTCTAGGTTGTAATCAAAGCAAAAAGCAGGTTCGAGGTTCGCCTGCCTTGGCTGGAATACCCTCACCATCCCCCGCCCCCCCAAAACCACCCTTCCAGCCCATGATGGGGTGATCTGCTTTGTCCTGGTTCTCAGCCAGGTTATACACAGCAAGATCCCACAACAAAACAATCGGATTACCACCAGTTAGTTTGCTTTTTTTTGTGATGTTGACTGAGGGTTAAATATTGTCCCGGATACCGGAGAGAACTCCCCTCCCCTTCTTCAAAGTAACAGCCATGGAACCTTTGGAGGTCAGTCTGAGAGGACAGATGGAGCCTGAAGTCACATCTCATCTGAGAGATGGCACCTCCGACTGTGCGGTTCCAATCTGGAGGTTCGGTTTGTTTTGCACCCCCAAACTCCTGGAATAAGGCTGACAGGTACCACCTCTAATCCCATGACACCAACTAGTCAAACTGAGACCCAGGGGGCAAGGCAGGGCAATGGACCAATCATTCCCTTTTATCTCCAGCAGCCCGGACTCCAGCCCAGCCATTGTTGTGAAAGTCCCTGCTCACTGCAGTCTCTCGACAGCAAATGAGTTTGGAGGTTTTTTTCTAATGTTTAAAGGTCCAAAACCCTAATGGGAAGGCTGAGGGGTGACCTAATCGAGGTTTTTGACATTATGAAAGGGTTTGATAGGGTTGGTGTACAGGAGAAGCTTCCACTTGTGGGAGAATCTAAAACTAGAGCTGAGAAATATAAAATAGTCATTAATAAATCCAATAGGGAATACAGGAGAAACTTCTTTACCCAGAGAGTGGTGAGAATGTGGAACTCACTACCACGGGGAGTGTTTGAGGTGAATAGTGTAGATACATTGAAGGGGAAACTGAATAAACACATGAGAGGGAAAGGAATAGAAGGATTTGCTGATGGGGTGAGATGAAGAAGGCGGGAAGGAGGCTTGTGTAGAGCATAAGTGCTAGCATAGACCAGGTGGGCCGAATGGCCTATTCCTGAGCTGTAAATTCCTGTTGACAAAACTGCCCTAATTTGGATCTCACTGAGCAGTGTTCAGTAGGTTGGGGTTTGCAGAGTGTGAGCAAGAGGAGGTGGACCCACTCCCTCGAAAGGAGAGATTTCTAATAATGCACAGCACGTTGGGATCTGATAAAGGGGACCCCAGGGAAATTCCTGATGCCCTTGTGGCAAATAGTAAAAAAATTGCTTGTACGTGGAATTAGTGAGGGGAGTGGAGATCTGGAGCTGGGGGGTGGGGAGGGGGCAGGTGGAGGTCCAGATCGAGGAACAATTGTGAGGCGGAGTTGAGGGGATTCTAAATGATGATTAATCCATTCTTCAGCTGAATGAAGGGGTGGGTGGGGGGGAGGGGGGGGGGGGCAACATTAACAGGGAATGTCTGAGAGATTCCTGTTCCTGAACAGGTTCCCATCCCCAGCATCAACCCACACATCCACCTCAATGATAACACAATTCACACCAAGTAGAAATTTTTAAAAACATCTTTGTAAAGGTCTGATAGACATTTCAGGAGTTTGAATTCTTCTATATTTAGTGTCCAGTTTGAGTAATGACAAGGATCAAAATATCAGCAGAAATTCTACCTAAAATATTTTAATTCTCCCCGTGTCGAACCTTGAGTTGATGGATCCCATCAGTCATTTTCCATGACAGCCAAGGCTGGATATCCCAAAGTATTCCTAATCCCAAGGTATTCCTAATCCCAAGGTATTCCTAAATTAGTACAGCGATGAAACCACCAGATCGAACGCCACAACTCTCCTCTCGAATAGATAGGTCTCCAGTAGATACCTTCACCAGCATCGGGCAAGAATATCAAGAGTAGGGACACAAGTAACTGGTTGGGCCTCTTCTCTATGCGGACATGGCACCTCTCTCTCCCTCTCCCCCTCATGTCCACACCTCCATTGGGACCATCCGTTCCTTTGTGCTTAAGGCTGGGAGGAGGTTCTCTTCGGACAGGAAGCAGAATGGGAATTGCACCAGGAATCCCCGGATCTTCTTCAGTTCCTCCAGGGCTTTGGCTGGATCTTCCACATACAGGCCCTCCTTGGCAATGAAATCAGCCAGCTCAACATAGTTCCTCACGTGATCCGATGGGAGACACCTGAAGACCTGGGCGAAGAGGATGAAATGCTCTTTATGCTTATCAAACAAACCAAACAAATTCTCCGCCACCCGATGGTTTTCTCTTCTCAAACAACAACAACTTATATCCATATAGCAGCTTTAATCCAGCAAACGTATTCCAAGGCCTGAACTTTGCCCTCGTCGGGTGCGCGCAGTTGACGGGCCCGGGAGTGGGCAGGAAACTGTCCCCCCGACCGCGATTGGCCCCCGACCGCGAGTTCATGCTGTCTGGCCAATCAACAGAGAGAGACTCAGCAGTGCCACTGGGTGGGGGAAGAGGGTGGGCGCGATGTCACCGCGGGTGCTGGTGAGCGCTTCCACACCGAGCTCCCTGAAGGCAGACAGGCGCCTTCGGGAGCTGCCGGCCTCCCCAAATAATAAACGAAAGCACAAAAATGCTTCAAAAAAATGTCCATGCGGCGCAATCAAGCACCTGAAAGCAGATCTCATTAAAAAAAAACCAGTCCCCAGATATTTATTTTTATTTTACACCCTAACGGAGATTTCATCCTGCCCTTGGATGAGGTTTCATCAGAAATGCGAAGCCCGCCCAGCTGATTGGCCCGTCCACCAGCCGTAAAGCTGGAGAGGCCTCGAAAAATCGCTTACAATTGGGCCGTTAATGAGCTTTAATTGCCCACTTAATTGTCGGCGGGCGCTCTTCCTAGCTTTGCGCGCGCCCGCCGAGTGAAATATCGCACGAGTTGCGCGATGGTGTCAGGACACTCGCCCGGCGCCATCTCGTGCGATCTTACGCCCGTTCGGCTCGGGCGCGCGCCCACCCACGGGGGGTAAAATTCTGGCCCGAGACTTTGGACCACCCCCTGCCATCGGTGTGAATTAATCACCATTGTAAGGTTCCCGATGTGCTCACTCGGAGACCTCTGTTCGGGCTGAAAATATTAAACCGGGCCTTTTGAGAACAAGGACTCCATTCGGTACAGCTGAATGATTTTGTTTTTTTAACTAAAGAACTGAATATTGAACCCGATTCTAAGGAGAAAATGGTTTGATTTAGCTTTAAAAAGTCATTCCAATTATTTAACCTCAGGTCACTCTGAGGTTGACGCTGTCATGAACAACGTCTATTTATTCTGATAAGCCCATTTTCAGATTTGTTAATTAAGGTGCATCCAAGTTACCACTCTTAAATATAACAAAGAATATTTTTTAAAGTAAAATATTTTTATACAAAGTTTACATTCTAAATTGTTGCCCTGATCTACTAGTTGATAGGAGATTTTGCGTTCGGTGATTTGAAACAGAGCAATTTTGGGTGCAATTCACACCAAAACTGCTGGCTGTGGCCTCAAGGTAGTCACTGATATAAGGAACAGCAAATTCAGGAAAAACCGCTCTACCCAGAAGGTGGTGAAAATATGAAGCTCACTACCACAGAGAGGGGCTGAAGTAAAATAGCATAGATACGTTTAAGGGGGAGTTGAATAAACTTTTAAAAAATTATTTCGTGGGAGGTGGGTGTCACAGGCAAGGCCAGAATTTGTTGCCCCTCCCTAAGTGCCCTTGAACTGAGGGGCTCGCTCGGCCATTCCAAGAGGGCAGTTAAGAGTCAACCACATTTGCTGTGGGTCTGGAGTCACATGCAGGTCAGACCAGGTAAGAAGGGAAGATTACCTTCCCTAAAAGGACATTAAAGAACCAGATGGATTTTGAGAACAATTGATGATAGTTCCATGGTCATCATCATGGAGACCAGAACCAGGGCCCTAAATATAAGATAGTCACTAATAAACTCCATCCGGAATTCAGGAGAAACCTCCTTACCCAGAGAGCGGTGAGATCTTGGAACTTGCTGCCACAGGGAGTTGTTGAGGTGAATAGTATAGGATGTATTTAAGGGGAAACTGGATAAACACGAGCGAGAAAGGAGTAGAAGGACATGCTGATAGGGCGGAGGTGAGGATGGGTTAGAGGTGGGTCATGTGGAGCATAAATGCCAGAATGGGCGAGGTGGGCTGAATGGGCTGTTCCTGTACTGTAAATATGATGTAATTCTATGTAAAGGTAATAAGCGCTTCCTGTTCCGGAGATCACAATTTCGGGAAGGGTGTTAAGGCCTTGGAGAGGGTGCGGAGGAGATTAACTAGAGTGGGACCAGGGATGAGGGACTTCAGTTATGTGGAGAGTCTGGAGAAGCTGGGATTGTTCCCCTTAGAGAGACGTTTAAGGGGAGATTTAATCAAAATATTCAAAGTGTTTGAGAGAATAAAAAAATGACAAACTGTTTTCACTGTCTCGAGGGTCAATAACCAGAGGACAAAGATGAACACATGGACATGAAGGGCCAAATGGTCTCCTTCCGCATTGCAACCATTCTATGACTCTTTCGGTTGCTGTGATCTGGAATGCGCTGCCTGAGAAGGTGGTGGAAGCAGTTCCAATAATAACTTTTAAAATGGAGCTGAATAAATACTTAAAAAGGAGAAATTTACAAGGGTTCCAGGGAAAGAAGGGAGTGGGGCTAATTGAATCGCTCCTTCGAAGAGCTGGCACAGGCGCGATGGACCGAATGGCCTCCATCTGTGCTGCACGTTTCCGTGAAGTTCTTGCGCCCGTCATGCGCTCAGCTGAGCAAAAAGGAAATTAGCGGGTTCACCTTTTCATATATTGTAGCGTTCCTTGCACTGGTTGCAATCCAGGTTTCTTTGAAGAATTTCTCGCTGATGGGATCCTGTACCTGGATCGTGGGGTCGTTTAGAGCCCCTAGGATGAGCCTGTGAGAAACAATAGGGTTAAAGAATGCAAAAAAATACACAGCGCCGGGAAACAGCCTCCTTCTGCGGGTGGGTTTGGCTGGGAGGGAAGTCAACTCCTGACTTTCAGGCCAGATCTCACTTTCTATTTGGAATTTCATTAAGGAAGGAGGGAGTGAAATAAAGTCTTAAAGCAGAAATATCTTAAAAAAACAGAGTACAGGGATGCCCTTGATATGGAAGTGGAACTATTGTCGGCACAATCCGGAAATGCTGAATTTGTGAGCATTGACAGACGGTCCCTTAGTTCAGCATTTCTGTATTTAACACCAGCGCAAATAGAAGATTTTCTGGATGGCAAATGATCAGTTTCATTCAAATGGACAATCGATCCAGATTATCTAGATACAGGAGTGCAGTGGTTAACAAAAATAAAAACAGAAATACCTGGAAAAACTCAGCAGGTCTGGCAGCATCGGTGGAGAAGAGCACAGTTGATGTTTCGAGTCCTCATGACCCTGAAGGGTCATGAGGACTCGAAACGTCAACTGTGCTCTCCTCCACCGATGCTGCCAGACCTACTGAGTTTTTCCAGGTATTTTTGTCTTTGTGATTATAATGACCTCCCTTTACAACTACGCAGGCCCCGAGGTCTGTTTCCGTCTCTCTCTCTCTCTCTGACACTCTGTGGGAACTCACTTGAAACAGTGTAACCGGAGCTGGAGGGCAAACTTCCCAGCCTTGTACTCTGCCCCGTCCATCACTGACGGCACAAACTCTGTGTCCTCCACAATCACTGCCATCTCGCTATCTCGTTTCCCCAGCATGCTCCGATCATTGATGTTCGCTGAACCTGAGTTCACAAGGATAATTTGTTATGTATGCACAATAACCAACAACACACCAAAAGTATTAAAATGTCAGCTGTGCTCAAATGTCATCTCTGCCACGCTCCAGTCTGGAGTGAGTTTGTCCAGTGTCAACCCAGCTCCTGGGGAGGTGAGTGTCCGCTGCACCCATCTATCCTGCTTTGGCACGAGTAGACAGAGAAAGAAAACTTGCATTTCTAAGGCACCTTTCACAAGGACATCCCAAAGCACTTTGCAGCTCACTTAGTACTTTTTGTGATGTGTAATCACGGTTGTGATGTCAGAGATGCAGCTGCTCAATTGCACAGCAAGCTCCCACAACAACAGGGTGATAATGACCAGATAATCTGTACTAGTATTCTTCATTGAGGGGATAATATCGCCCAGGACCCTGGGGAGAACTCCCCTGGTATTCTTTGAAATAGTGACTATGGAATCATTTGTGTCATCTCAGTGAGAACTCAAGGACTGGGTTTAACATCCCATCTGGAAGACAGCTCCTCTGACAGTGCAGCACTCCCTCAGGGTTGGACTTGGGACTATCAGCCTGGGCCATGTGCTTGAGTCTCTGGAATAGGACATGAACTCACAGGCACCAGACTCTGCGACATGAGTGCTAACCACTGCCGACACCAAAACAAAAGGCATGTTTTTTACTATTCGTTGATGGGATGTGGGCGTCACTGGCTAGGCCAGCATTTATTGCCCGTCCCTAAATGCCCCTTGTTCAGAGGGCATTTTAGAGTCAACCACATTGTTGTGGGTCTGGAGTCACATGTAGGCCAGACCGGGTAAGGACGGCAGATTTCCTTCCCTAAAGGGCATTAGTGAACCAGATGGGTTTTGACGAAAATCGACAATGCTTTCATGGTCATCATCAGACTTTTAATAGGACGAGATATCATAAGGTAAGATAACAACTCTCACTGATTCAGTAAAGATGAGGCTCAGGCACGGGGATAGAGACCATGGGCAGAATTTTGCCGTCAGCGAGCAGGGGGCGGGGCCTGCTCACCGACGTGTAAAATGACGCGGGATGGCATCAGATGGAACCCCCAACGTCACCGCGCCCCAGTTAAATTTTCATGGAAGGCGGGGGTGCAGCAAAATCAGCTGCGCGCCCACCAACCTGTCAATGGCCAATTGAAACAAGTAAAGGACCTGCCCGTCCAACCTTAAGGTTGGCGGGTCGGCCAGGAGCCCCGGCGGCAAATAGAGAAAACATGAAACCTCATCCACCGGCGGGATAAGGCTTCATGCAGGGATTTAAAAATTTTAATAAAGTTATTATGAAAAATATGAACACGTCCCAACTCATGTGACATTGTCACGAGGGGGACATGTTAAGGATTTTTTTTTTCTATTTTTAATGTTTTTAAAAGTGTCAGTGATCTCCCTGAGGCTAAGTGCAGCCTCAGGGAGATGTGCTCTCTTAATTGGCCCGCCCATATAAAATGGCAGCGAGGATCAGCTCCCCGCCCGCCGGAGATTGGGTCAGGCCCGCCCGCCCGACAGGCAGAAAATTCTGCCCCATAACTCTAAGTTTTAAGGTAGTTACAGAAAAGGACAAAGAGAGACCGGAAATAATGGTCCTGAATTGGGGGGGAGGCCGATTTCAATTTGACAAGACAGGATCTGGCCAAAGTGGGAGCAGCTAGTTATAGGAAAGTCTGCATCAGACCAGTGGGGGTCATTCAAACAGGAAATAATGAGAGTTCAGGGTCAACATGTTCCCACAAAGGCGAAGGGTAGGTTCAACAAATCCAGGGAACCCTGGATGTCAAGGGATATAGAGGATTGGATAAGGTAAAAAAAGGAGGCTTATGATGGATACAGAGGGCTGAGAAAAGCGGAAGCCCTAGAGCAGTATAGAAAGTGTAAGGGGGTATTTAAAAAAATAATTAGGAGAGCGAAGAGGGCGTATGAAAAAACACTGGCGGGCAAGATAAAGGAAAATCCCAAGGCATTTTATAAATATATTAAGGGCAAGAGGATAACCAGGGAAAGAATAGGGCCCATTGGGGACCAAAGTGGCAACCTGTGTGTGGAGCCAGAGGACATAGGTGAGGTTTTAAATGATTACTGTGAGGGGAACTGTGATATACGTGAACAAATTAGCATTGAAAGGGGGGAGGTATTAGCAGTTTTAGTAGGCTTAAAAGTGGATAAATAACCAAGCCCAGATGAGGTGTATCCCAGGCTGCTATGTGAGGCAAGGGAGGAGATTTCAGGGGCGCTGACACTAATTTTCAAATCCTCTCTGGCCACAGGAAATGTGTCAGAGGACTGGAGGACAGTGAATGTGGTGCCATTATTCAAGAAGGGTAGTAGGGATAAACCAGGTAATTACAGGCCAGTGAGTCGAACGTTAGTGAGGGACAGGAATTATCTCCACTTGGAAAGGCAGGGGTTAATCAGGGATAGTGAGAGGGATTAATCAGGGAAAGTCAGCATGGCTTTGTCAGGGGGAGATCATGTCAAACAAATTTGATTGAATTTTTCGAGGAGTAGATGAGGGTAGTGCAGTTGAGGTAGTCTACGTGGACTTCAGTGAGGCTTTTGACAAGGTTCCGCATGGGAGAATGGTCAAGAAGGTAAGAGCCCATGGGATCCAGGGCAATTTTGCAAATTGGATCCAAAATTGGCTTTGTGGCAGGAGGCAGAGGGTGATGGTCGAAGGTTGTTTTTGCGATTGGAAGCCTGTGACAAGTGGTGTACCACAGGGACCAGTGCTGGGACCCTTGCTGTTTGTAGTGTACATTAATGATTTAAATGTAAATATAAGAGGAATGATCAGTAAGTTCGCAGATGACACAAAAATTGATGGTGTCGTAAACAGTGAGGAGGAAAGCCTTAGACTACAAGACGATATAGACAGGCTGGTAAGATGGACAGAGCAGCGGCAAATGGAATTTAATCCTGAAAAGTGTGAGGTGTTGCATTTTGGGAGGACTAACACGACAAGGGAATTCACAATGTATGGTAGGACCCTAGGAAGTACAGAGGATCAGAAGGACTTTGGTGCACATAGATCCCTGAAGTCAGCGGTACAGGTAGATAAAGTGGTTAACAAAAACAAAAACAAAATTACCTGGAAAAACTCAGCAGGTCTGGCAGCATCGGCGGAGAAGAAAAAAGTTGACGTTTCGAGTCCTCACGACCCTTCAACAGAACTGAGTATAGTTAGGAGAGGGGTGAAATATAAGCTGGTTTAAGGTGGGGTGGGGGGGGGAGGGGTGGGGGGGGTGGGGGGGGTGGTGCGGGGAGAGAAGTTGAGGGGGGTGGGTGGTTGTAGGGACAAGCAAGCAGTGATAGATAAAGTGGTTAAGAAGGTATATGGGATACTTGCCTTTATTAGCCGAAGCATAGAATATAAGAGCAGGGAGGTTATGCTGGAACTGTATAAAACGCTAGTTAGGCCACAGCTGGAGTACTGTGTGCAGTTCTGGTCACCACATTAAAGGAAGGATGTGATTGCACTGGAGAGGGTGCAGAGGAGATTCACCAGGATGTTTCCTGGGCTGGAGCGTTTCAGTTATGAAGAGAGACTGGATAGGCTGGTGCTGTTTTCCTTAGAGCAGAGAAGGCTGAGGGGGGACCAGAGAGAGGTAAACAAAATTATGAGGGGCATAGATAGGGTAGATAGGAAGAAACTTTTCACTTAGTGGAGGTGTCAATAACCAGGGGACATTGATTTAAGGTGAGGGGCAGGAGGCTGAGAGGGGATTTGAGGAAATGTTTTTCACCCAGAAGGTGGTTGGAATCTGGAACTCGCTGCCTGAGGGGGTGGTAGAGGCAGGAACCCTCACAACATTTAAGAAGTATTTAGATGAGCACTTGAAACGCCGTAGCATACAGGGCTACGGGGCAAGGACTGGAAAATGGGATTAGAATAGATAGGGACTCGATGGCTGGCACGGACACGATGGGCCGAAGGGCCTGTTTCTGTGCTTTATAACTCTATAACTCTAGGGAGCTTTACTCTGTATCTAACCCCATGCTGTACCTGTCCTGGGAGTGTTTGATGGGGACAGTGTAGAGGGAGCTTTACTCTGTATCTAACCCCGTGCTGTACCTGTCCTGGGAGTGTTTGATGGGGACAGTGTAGAGGGAGCTTTACTCTGTATCTAACCCCGTGCTGTACCTGTCCTGGGAGTGTTTAATGGGAACAGTGTAGAGGGAGCTTTACTCTGTATCTAACCCCGTGCTGTACCTGTCCTGGGAGTGTTTGATGGGGACAGTGTAGAGGGAGCTTTACTCTGTATCTAACCCCGTGCTGTACCTGTCCTGAGTGTATTTGATGGGACAGTGTAGAGGGAGCTTTACTCTGTATCTAACCCCGTGCTGTACCTGTCCTGGGAGTGTTTGATGGGGACAGTGTAGAGGGAGCTTTACTCTGTGTCTAACCCCGTGCTGTACCTGTCCTGGGAGTATTTGATGGGGACAGTGTAGAGGGAGCTTTACTCTGTGTCTAACCCCGTGCTGTACCTGTCCTGGGAGTGTTTGATGGGGACAGTGTAGAGGGAGCTTTACTCTGTATCTAACCCCGTGCTTGGGGATTTTAACTGCTGCCCCACCCTGTTCTCATACACATGGAGCTACAATCAGCCTCTGGCTGTATGGCATTGTGCCAACATTAAGGTTCTTCACTAAAGCAAAATGCTGCAGATACTGAGATTCTAAAACAAAAGCAGAAAATGCTGGAAATACACAGCTGGCCTGGCAGCATCTGTACAGGGAGAAACACAGTTATTGCTAAAGATCTATTGTCAGATCTGAATTCATTATCCCGAGGCCTGAGCCTAATAATCTGGAGAATAAATCAAATCTCACTGGGGCCATTTGAGAACTCATTCTGTCAGTAGATCATCAACCTGAACCGTTAACTCTGTGTCTCCCTGCCTAGCTGCTACCTGGTCTGCAGGGTATTTCCAGCATCTTCTGTTGGATGAAATTCACTGTCTGGTTGTGGCGACCGGTTAAAAACCACAAAATGAAGCACAAATGCCCCATCCCTGGTCGATGCTTCCCTCCTGTGCCCGGTCCTTGGGATAACGCAGAGAGTGTAGTGTCTCTCTCAGTCTCAGTTTCTCTGACTCCTTGGCATATTCCGGGTTTCCCGGGTCTAAACCCCAGGAATACACTCCCTCACTTTGCGGATCCCAGCCCAAAAACGGAGTGTTAATTAGCCACGGCTATAAATCTTAAAGAGCATCTCACACCAACACTGGGGCAACAGGGTGGTTCTGATAAACTAGACTGGCACAGTCATGGGGAGATCCCATGAGATGTTGGTTGATTCTCAGATGATGAAATCATTCCACAAGTGTGAGAAATGCAGCGGCTCCCAGAGCTTGTTCAGGGCCACGGGCTCTGAGTGTTTTTTTTTCATGTTTTCTTTTGTGTCTCTCCTTTCTTCTCAACTGCCTAACAACATGGTCACCCTCCTGGACTAGTCACCCAGATGGCAGGAGGTCCAATCCCGCCACAGCAGTTTTTAAGAATCTAAATTTAAACTAAATAAATCTGGAAATTAAAAAGAAAAGCTGTGTGATTGATAACTTTTTTTTTTACACAGCGAGTTGTTGTGATCTGGAACACAGGTGCCTGAAAGGGCAGAGGAAGCAGATTCAATAATAGCTTTTAAAAGGGAATCGGATAAATACTCGTAGTGGAGGTGTTTGCAAGGCTCTTGGGAAAGCAGGGGTTAATTGGATAGTTCTTTCAAAGGGCCGACACAGGCACGATGGGGCCAAACGGCCTCGTTCTGTTCTGTAAGCCTCACCCGCATGTGATGCTCACCTCCTCTCCACGCCTGTATCTCACTCACCGATAATGACCGTATTGTCATCTGCAATCAGCATTTTGCTGTGGACGTAGATGAGTTCAGTGACCAGCTGTCCGTTCAAGTCCACATGAGTCCGGAGCCCGCAGACCGAGAAATAATTGATCCAGAGATCCTCCACTGCCAGGACAGAGAGAGAGAGAGAGAGAGAGGGGAGTGAGGGTGAGTTAATACACTGTTAAACTGCAGGAAGACATAAACACACTATTGGGAACAAGCCGCTGGAATCAGGTTCCATGCAGATCAGTGAGGAGGAGATTATCACTCCATCCACCAGCTTAAACATACAGTAACCACACACCCCCTGCACCCCCACCACCGACACACAGTGGCAGCAGTGTGTGCACCATCTACAAAATACACCACAGCAACTCACCAAGGCTCCTTCAACAGCACCTCCCAAACCTGTGGCCTCTACCACCTAGAAGGTCAAGGGCAGCAGATAGATAGGAACACCACCACCTGCAAGTTCCCCTCCAAGCCACTCACCATCCTGACCTTGAAATATATCGCTGTTCCTTTACTGTCGCCGGGTCAAAACCCTGGAACTCCCTCCCTAAAGGCACTGTGGGTGTACCTATACCACAGGGGCTGCAGTAGTACAAGAAGACAGCTCATCACCACCTTCTCAAGAGCAATTAGGGATGGAAAATGCTGGTCTTGCCAGCGACATCAATGTTGTAATATGCCATTGAGGGATAGCAGCACGGCATCACTAGAAGGGAAGTGTGTCATGCGATCCAGTTTTAGTTTCACTTTTACCTGTGAGCAGAACACAGCACAGCTCTGACGTATGTAAACTTTCTACCTTTGTATAAATATTCTCATGTGTCTAGTCTAAATAAATGAACCCACAATGTGTTTACCCAATCCCTTATGAGAGATTGGTGCCTTTATATCATTATAACAACACGACATGATGGCAGCCATTACCTCTTCGAAACACTGAAACAGTCATTATCAGAAACATCGATATTGCAATTTTACGACCGTAGAGGGGCAACCATCCTGGAGATAGAAGTAGGCAAACCGATTTCATTTGCTTCAAAATCTCTGTCTGTAATGCAATCCAACTACTCAAACATCAAGTAGGAAACATTAGCTTTAGAGTTTGGAACCATGCATTTTCATAACTACCTATCTGGCAAAGGGTTTGTGGTTGAGGTCGACCACAAACCACTGGAAATGATTTGGCAAATCCATTGACCAGTGCACTGCCAAGATTATAATGTCTCTTGATAAAGTTTCGAAGTTATGACTGTGAGATTAGGTACAAGCCTGGTAACTTGATGCTCACATCGGATACGCTTAGCATATTGCCTAACCCAGTGAAAACAGGAGATGTATCCGTAGATCTACAAGTTGACTTCATTGACATTGAGTTTGAAGACGTTCTCCAAATGGATCTGGTACATTTTGCACAAGGCAAATGCCAAAAGCTACAAGAAGAAATGGTGAAATATTCTACACTGCAGAAACTGTGGAAAACCATCACTGAAAGATGGCCTGTTTAGATTCAGCATGTCCATGAACATGTTTAGTCTTACCAGGATGAGCTAGGCATTTCCGGGGGCGTCATTTTTAAAGGCAGGCAGGTGATCATACTGGAATCTTTGTGACCTGATTTTCAACAATTTCATCACTCAATCAAGGGCATAGATCGGATGAGAAGACTCACAAGAGAGACTGTCTGTTGGCCGGGTATAAACAATGACATTGAAGTCATTGTCAAGCAGTGTGAGCTATGTCAAGAGCATATGCCTAGTCGGCACAAAGCACCACCGATTCCACATGAAGTTCCTACCCATCCTTGGTCCAAAATCACATCCAACCTCTTTCACCTCCATGCCACTAACTTCATCATTATCATCGACTACTTTACCAAGTGTCCATTATTCAACAATTTCATAATACATCAAGCACAACTGTCGTGTACACGCTAAATGCTAATTTTAGTTTACCTGGCATGCCTAGAGAGATCGTTATGGATAACGGTCTGCAATTTATTAATAAGTCAATTCAGGATATGTGTGAAGAGTGGAATGTCGATCACCCTACTTCTCCTCATCTCCCTAGAACTAATGGCCTAGTTGAATGAATGATTCACACAGTGAAATCCCTAATTTTCAAATGTAGACAGACCAAGCAAGGTCTACATATTGCAATGTTGCATCTAAGAGCGACATCTTTAAGTGCAACTCATCCATCACTGGCAAAACTCATGTTTGGCAGACCAGTGCATTCCAATCTATCTACTCTTAACCATCCTACTCTCTCAGAAACTAGAGAGCAACTCTTAAAACTACAAGAGAAAGTGACCAACATGCACGGTAAAAATGCAGGTACAGAATTGCCAAGTTTAAAGTTGGGCCAAAAAAGTTCACATCCTGGATCCCACAGAAGGTATGTGGCAGCCAGCCATGGTGACAAGCATTTGTTCAGAACCAAGCTCCTGTGAAGTCATTACACACAAAGGCGTAATGGTGAGGCATAAATTAGGACAAATCAGATCCATTCCAGCTCCTCAACCATCGTCCAGTCTTAAGACATTTAGGACAAGATCCCAAATGCAACCAGCAACAACACCCAAGGATGACAGTCCCACAGGTCACTGTGAGCAATTGACGAAACCTCCAGGCAATGTTACCGTTACAAGATCTAGATGTACCAGCACATTACTTCTACGCTTTAGAGACCCATAGATTTACTAGTCCTATACACTTATGTATTGGTAACTAAACATTAACATTTATTGTAAATAGTTATAATTCTTTGGAAGGGAGAAAGTAACATTAAAAAGTAAGGGGGATGTTGTAATATGCCTTTAAGGGGTAGCAGCATGACATCATTAGAAGGGAAGTGTGCTATGTGATCCAGTTTGAGTTTCAGTTTCGCCTGTGAGCACAACCCTGACATCTTCAAGCTTTCTACCTTTGTATAAATGTCCTCATGTGCCTAGTCTAAATAAATGGACCCAAAACATGTTTACTCAATCCCTTAGGAGTGATTAGTGCCTTTATATTATAATAACAACACAACAGCCCACATTCCATTCAAGAATAAAAAAATCACATGTTGGGCGGGGTGAGCAATCCTCTAGGATTGTCCCGACAATTCCCTTTATTGGTTACAAATATATTGATGACGATGGATAAACAGCTGCTTGACTCAAGACAAAATTCATCTAATTAGGTAATGAAGCATTTCTTCCCTTTCTCAATTGGCTGTTGAAAAATGAGGCGCTGCGAGGATCAACCAATGTTGGAAGGTCAGGGGGGGGAAATATCTCCAGGAATACCCCCAACTAGAATTGGCAACTCTCGATCAAAAAGTCACTGCTGCCAGGAGGGGAAGGAGTAAACCTGGGGAGGAGGGGGGGGGGAGTGGTAGGGAGGGTGGGATTCAAGCCTATGAAGAGTGTGCCTCCAACAGCGGTTAGTGAGTGCAGGTGGTAGTAAACAGGCACATTCCCAGGAAATATCACCCCCTCTCTCACACCCTGTCTCCCCCCCCTCACATCTTCTCCGTCAGCAACAGTCGTGAGGGTGATGGTCTCAGCTCAGGACTAACCCAGCCCTCACCCCTGACCCAGCCCAACCACCCACTGCAGTCCAGGCTTACTTTCTCTCCTCAATTGTTCAATGATTGAGTTTTCTCCTCTGGCGATGGTCCTGTGTAGCAGAAAAGTGCAATTAGATTTCAGTATTGCTGAAAAAAGAGACATGCTTTTCGTCTGGCACTCATCAGGACAGATGCAAGAATAGCAAATCCCAAAGGGAGCAACAACTTATACTGCATGAGAAAAGGGTGCTGATTGGTTGTCAAGTTGACTCTGGTTGGTTGAGGCGTTGCCATGGGGAATGAGATTTCTTAATGATAACCTTCACACGGCCACAGTCCGGTCTGGGCCAGACAGAGAATCGTAGATGAGCAAACTCCTCGGGATAGACGTGGGAGAGAGGATTGGGGTTCAGTTTTACACCCAATCTCCATCCTGCACTTCCTGTGAGAGGGAATTTTGGTGCTTGGGGAATGGAGGGCGGAAGAGTGGGGGAGGGGATCTTGGAATATGTTTGCAGAAAGAAAGACTCATATTTAAACAGTGTGCTTTACCGCTTCCGGACTTTTCAAAGTGCTTTACAGTCAATGAAATGTTATTTGAAATATAGTTACTATTGTAATGTAGGAAATGCAGCCCTCAATTTGCACACAGAAAGCTCCCACAAACAGTGATGTGACAATGGCCTGATAATCTGTTTGTGTCATATTAGTTGAGGCTAACTATTGGTCAAGACGCCAAGAGATTTCTCCTGCTCTTCGGTAAAATTGTGTCATGGGGTCTTTAATATCCACCTGAGAAGGCAGACAAGGCCTCAGTTTAAAACCTCAGTGAAAGACAGCTCTTCTGACAGTGCAGCACTCCCTCAGTACTGCATTGGGAGTGCCAGTCTAGGTTATGGGCTCAGGATTTTGGAATGGGTTTGGGCAAGGCCACCAATGGTGGAGCGATTAAAATCAGGGATGAGCAAGAGGCCAGAGTCAGAGGAGCGCAGATATTCCAGAGGGCTGTTGGGCTGGTGGCGTTTATAAGGGTAGGGAGGGTACAAGGCCATGGAGCGATTTGAAGACAAGGATGAGGAGTTTAAAATCGAGGTGTTGCCAGACCAGGAGCCAATGAAGGTCAGGGGTGAATGATGAACGGGATTCAATACGAGTTGGGTTACAGCAGAGGTTGGGATGAGATGGAGGGTGTAAACTGACCTGTAGTTGAAGTGCATGACGGCCTGGATTGCAGTCCCTCCGCCTGTCAAGATGTCTCCTTCGAACCCTGGCATCAGGGGAGTCACCACATAAACTCGAAATCTCTGCTTTTCCCTGTAGAAATAAATTAAATCACATTCAAACCTTACAGGCTGTTTGATTGACTGGATCAAACAGAGAGATCTGGGGGTGAATCTACACAAATGTTTGAAGCTGGAAGGACAAGTTGAAAAGGCTGTTAATGGTCATATAGGATTCCAGGCTTTATAAATAGAGGCATAGAGTGCAACAGGAAAGAGGTCATCCGAAACTTTTATAAATCACTGGTTAGGCCCCAGCTGGAGCATTGTGTCCAATTCTGGGCACCAAATTTAGAAAAGATGTCAAGGCCTTAGACAGGGCGCAGAGGAGATTTACTAGAATGCTCCCAGAGATGGTGGGGGGTTCAATTATGTAGAGAGACCGGAGAGGCTGCGAGTGTTCTTCTCCGAGCAGAGAAGGTCACGGGGAGATTTAACTTGAGGTGCTCAAGATACGAGAGGTCTTGAGAGGGTAAATAAGAGGAGACTGTTTCCAGTGCAAGGAGGGTCGGTGATCAGAGGGACACAGATTTAAGACAATTCCCAAAAAAAATTTAGCGAGGATGACGTGATTGTTTTGACACAGTGAGTTGTTGTGATCACTGCCTGAAAGGAGATTTTACAGAGACGTATAAGAACTCTCAGCAACGATTTATCCCAATGAGAAAGAAGGTCCCTTTGAGAAGGATACATCATCCATGGCTATATAAGGAAGTTAAGGATAATATAGGATAAATTGAAAGAAACACTGTGCAAACCTGCAAAGATTAGTGGTAGGCCAGAAAATTGGACAGATTTGAAGAACCAGCAAAGAATGATTTAAAAAGTAAAGAGAGGAGAATTAGAACATGAGAGAAAGCTAACTAGAAATATAAAAACAGACAGAGTTTCTATAAATATTTAAAAAGGAAAAGAGTAGCTGAAGTAAGAGTTGGTCCTCTAGAGAGTGGGTCTGGAGAATTAATAATGGAAAACAAGAAATGGCGGAGGCGTTGAACGGATACTTTGTGTGTCTTCATTGTAGCAGACTCAGCAAATTTCCCAAAGATACTGAACATCAAGAGTTGAGAGGAAGGGAGGGACTTAAGACAATCACCGCCACCAGGGAAAAGTTACTGGGAAAACTGTTAGACCTAAAGGCTGCTAAGTCCCCAGGACTCGACTGCCTACATCCCAGAGAGGCAAGAAACTCACTACAGAGATAGGAAGGGTATTGGTTATAATCTTCCAAAATTCCTTAGATTCTGGAATGATCCCAGGGGATTGGAAAATAGAAAATATATCACCTTTATTCAAGAAAGAAGAGACACAGAAAGCAGGAAACCAAAGGCTAGTTAGCCTAACATCAGTCATAATGTAATTGCTAGAATCTATTATTAAGGAGGTTATAGCAGGATACTTAGAAAATCACAATGGGATCAGGCAGAGTCAACAGGGCTTGAGGAAGTAACAAACAATATGGATAAAGGAGAACCTGTAGATGTGGTGTACTTGGATTTCCAAAAGACATTTGATAAAGTACCACATCAAAGGCTACAACACAAAATAATATGGTGTAGGGGGTAACATATAAACATGGATAAAGGATTGGTTAGCTTTTCGGAAGCAGTGGGTAGGGGTAAATGGGGCTTTTTCGGTTTGGCAAGCTGTAACTAGTAGAATGTCACAGGGGTTAGTGCTGGGGCCTTAATTATTTAGAATTTATATGTAACTTGGATGAAGGGACCGAACATATGGTAGCTAAATTTGCCGATGACACCAAGGTAGGTAGGAAAGTGAGTTGTCAAGAGCAGGTAAAGATGTAGACAGGTTAAGTGAGTGGGTAAAAATTTGGCAGATGGAATATAATGTGGGAAAATGTGAGGTTGTCCACTTTGGCAGAAAGAATAGAAAAACAGTTTATTATTTAAATGGAGAGAGATTGCAGAATTCGGTGGTGCAGAGGGATCTGGGTGTCCTGGTACATGAATCACAAAAAGTTAGTCTGCAGGTACAGGAAGTGATTAGGAAGGCCAATGGAATGTTGTTTATTGCAGGGGGAAGGGAATATAGAAGTGGGAAAGTTTTACTACAGCTGTACCGGGCGTTGGTGAGACCACATCTGGAATACTGGGTAGAACATTGCGCACGCTGGGCGGGTGGGCGCGCACCATCGGGCAGGCATCCCGACATCATCGCACACTGGCGCGATATTATGGTCGGCCATCGCGCAGCACGTCCGCCGACAATTAACAGGCTTGATTAAGGCATCTGACGTTGTAATTTAATTGAATGAAATTTTTCGCTGTCTGTCCAACATTCGGGTCGGTGGGCAGGTGAAAACGCCGAGCGTCTTTTGGGTTTTTTTGCAGAACCTCATCCATGGGATGAGGGATGAGGATTCGATCAGTAATTTTAAAAAAACATGAAAAATTTTCAAACCAGTTTATAACACATCCCTGCTCCTCTGACAGTGTCCCGTGAGGGTACATGTTATTAACATTTTTAAATTCTTTATTTTATTATTTTTTATAGTTCCGGCTCCCTGAAGCAGCACGGTGCCTCAGGGAACTTTTATTGCGTGCGCCCCCGTGCATGTGTGAAGTTCTGCACTTGCCCTCCTCCCTCCCCACCCCCCGCTGCCCCCATCTCCACGGGGAACAGGCAGTGCTAAGCGCTGCCGCCTGCTATTCACACCTGGTTGGCTGTTAATTAGCCAGCCAGTGTGAAATGGTGGCCGCAGCCCGATCACGGTCCAATTCCTGGCCGCTCCCGCTCGCCCCCCGCCAAACCCACCCGATGACCAGAGAATCCTGGTCACCGTGTGCAGTTTTGGTCTACCTATTTGAAAAAGGATAGAATTGCATTAGAAACAGTTGAGAGAAGGTCCACTGAACCCATCCCTGGGATGAAAGTTGACCTTACAAAGAAAGACTGAAGAGGTTGGGCCTACACCCATTGGAGTTTAGAAGAATGAGAGGTGATCTTATTGAAACATAAGATCCTGAGGGGACCTGATAAGGTGGATAGCGGGAGGATGTTCCCTCCTGTGGGGAGAGACTAGAAGCAGGGGGGCACAGTTTATAAGTAAGAGATCTCCCTTTTAAGACGGAGATGAAGAGAACTTTTTTTCTCTCAGGAAATTGTTAGTCTGTGGAATTCTCTCCCCCAGAAATCAGTGGAGGCTGAGTTATTGAATTTACTCACGGTTGAGTTAGAGAGTTCTCTGATAGACAAGGAGGTTCAACGGTTAAGGAGGGCAGACAGGAAAGTGGAGTTGAAACCACAACCAGATCAGTCATGACCTTACAGAATGGCGAAATAAGCTCAAAAGCTGAATGGCCTAACTCCTGCTCCCAAGTCCAACGTTCTTAAAGGGCAGTGGAAGCAGATTCAGTAGTAAATTCCAAAAAGGAAATTAATAAATATTTTAAGGAGGATAATCTGCAGGGGAAAAGCAGAGGGAATGGGATGAATTGGATAGCTCTTTCAAAGAGCTGGCACAGGCAGGATGGGCTGAATGGTCTCCTTCTGTGCTGAACAATTCTATGATTCTAAACATGTTTCCTTGTGACGTAAACACAGGATCTTTCCAAATAGGAATAGTTGTTGCTGCAACACCTCTTCCACATGATGGAGCAAGCCTCCAGCTGAGTATAATCGAGCTTTGGGAATCCTTGGAATATTTAAACAATTACTGAGTCTTAAAAAACCAAATGAAATGCTGCTGTGCCCTTCTTCCACTGCAGGTGGCTCCACCGAGCCTTCTTTAGAGTCTGCGTTGGCACCTCCTGGGTCCGAGTGCACACTAGATCACCCTCAGTATCAGGGAGGGCGTACTGACTTACCTTATCCCAATCCAGAACGAAATAGGAGAATGATTGCTATCTTGACAAAGAGAAATCAAAACAAAAACAAAAATTGCTGGAAAAACTCAGCGGGTCTGAAAACATCTGTGGAGAGAAAGACAGAGTTAACGTTTCGAGTCCGTATGACTCTTCATCAGAACTAAAGAGAAGTAGAAATGTGGTGAAATATATACTATTTAAGGGGGGGGGGTGGGACAGGTGGAGCTGGATAGAGGGCCAGCGATAGGTGGAGGCAAAGGAGAGTATCACCACCATGAGCATCCCTACGACCTTTTGTCTATGACATCTTTTGCAATCTCTCCTTTGCCTCCACCTATCACTGGCCCTCTATCCAGCTCCACCTGTCCCACCTCCCCTTATACAGTATATACTTCACCGCATTTCTACTTCTCTTTAGTTCTGAAGAAGTGTCACACGGACTCAAAACGTTAACTCGGTTTCTCTCTCCACAGACGCTGTCAGACCTGCTGAGTTTTCCCAGCATTTTCAGTTTTTGTTTCAGATTTCCAGCATCCGCAGTATTTTGCTTTTATCTTAAGAAATAGAAACAACATGCTTTCCACACCATCCCCCTCCCATCCCCCTCCCACCCCCCTCTCATCCCCCTCTCATCCCCCATGGAAGAGTAGTTCATGAATCGAAGACTTAGGTGTAAATGAGATTGAAGTCGCAGGGAAGCTGAAAGGGGCTTAAAACTCATCTTCCTGAGTTGGAAATGATTGATCCCAGTGTGTTGAGAGGGGCATATGAGGAGGTTAGTGAGGCTCTGGCAGCCAGAATGAGGGGGTTATCAGACACTAGTTCAGTATCAAAGGGTTGGGAACAGGCAGGGGAGATTTACTGTGGTGCTATCAGTCTATGTCCCCCCCCTTAGACACTTTACAGCCTTCCAGACTTGACATTGAGTTCAATAACTTCAGGCCCTGAACTCTCTCCTCCATCCTCACCCCTTTTTTATCCCCTTTTTTCAATATTCATTTTTATTTTTTATTTTTTACCCACTTATATTTATTTTTATTTATTTTCATTTTTATTCATTGTTTATCCCCGCCTTACATCCTATTTTCGATCTTTTTTCCCACCACCATCCCCTCCCCCCATCCCACCCCCACCCCCACCAGGGCTATCTGTCACTTGTTCATGTTGTTCTTTCCAGAGCGCTTACCCTTGTCCTGCTATTATCACATTCTGCTTTCTGACCTTAATGCCACCATCAGCACCTCCTTTAGCCCCATATCATTACCATTAACACCCACCTTGTCCTTTAGTTCATGACATCTTTGTCAATCTCTCCTTTGCCCTTGCCTATCGCTGGTCTTCTATCCAGCTTCACCTGCTCCACCCCCCTTAAACAGTATAAATTTCATCACATTTTTACTTCACTTTAGCTCTGAAGAAGAGTCACACGGACTCGAAACGTTAACTCTGTTTTCCACAGGCTAATGGGATTTAGGGCAGAAAAAAGCAAATTGCCGCACTTAGGAAGGAAAGGCGGTGAATGGAGCTGAGATAGCTTCCTACATTACAATAGTGAGTTCACTTCAAAAATACTTCATTGGCTGTAAAATGCTTTGGGACAAAAAGGTGGTACTTAAATGCAAGAGAGAAATTTTAATCCAAGTAAACTGACAGGTTTGGATCAGGGAATGAGGCAGGAAAGTGGAGTTGAGGATTATCAGATCAGCCATGATCTCATTGAATGGCGGAGCGGACTCAATGGGCCGAATGGCCTACTTCTGTTCCTACGTCTTATGGTCTTATGGGTAGTGTGGGTTAGTGCCTTAAAAATCAGATTCTTGACCAAAATCTGCATCCAACCCACCCCCCGAGCCGCTTAAACCAAATCTGGCAAGTTGGTCAGGTGACCACCCATATCCGAGCCTCATTGTTATTCAGCTTTACAACTTCCAGCTATTGTGACTACATTGAGGCAAGGACTTGGCGGGTTGAGGAAGTAACTGTCTTTACTCCAAGTTCCTGGACCTAGTGCACCTGCCTGAGGAACAATCCCCCCACCCCCCACAACATGATCAGGCTCTCCTCCTCCCTAATGACCTTCCCTCCGAGGTCTCCAACACGCTTTGGGAGCATCCTGAGGTCATGAAAGGTGCTAAAAGTTTCTCTTGAACCAGCACAGGGCTAAACGACAACTGCAGCCGGGAAGAGTGCTTTCTGCTTACCTTGGAAGGTTCTGGAATCCACCCTGTTTACTTTGCACAATTGTTTGAAAGTCAACAAAGACAGAGTGAGCTCTTCTTCACAGGCAACAGTTCTTACTCTCTGTTGGACAATTTTTACCCTCTATAGGATGCTTTTTATTCTCTATGGGACAGATTTTACTCTCCATCGGGCACTTTTTACTCTCTGTGGGATGGTTTCTAATCTCTGCCAGGCTGTTTTTAGTCTCTGTGGACTGGTTAACATCCATCACTGAGCTCCTGGGATAACCCAATATAAACTTTAAATCTAACAATCTAATTAATGAGCAAAAGCCAGGGTGGTTAAATGGAGTTGTGATACAGATCAACCATGATCTCCTTGAATGGTGGAACATACTCAAAGGGCTGAATGGCCTCCTCCTGTTCCCAATGCTCCATTTCTACTCAGGGAGAGACACAGTACGAGGGTTTCACACACGAGCACTTTAGTGAAATGGCAATGATGATGGACAGTTCGGTCTGTGTTGTGTCTGTCTTATCTCACGATGATCACATTGTGTTACCTGTAAGCTCTGAGGATTCTCTGTGCAATGGCGTCGCCAATCTTGTTAAAGATGTACTTGTTGTCAGCACAACTGATGAAGAATTGGTTCTGATCAAACACAAAACAGGGAAAAGAAAGGGGAGTGAGAATGGGCAAGATGTTTGATGTTAGCTTCTCATCTGAGGCACTGGTCCCCACCCCAAACCAATTCACAGCCCCTTGCTGTCAGTTATTCTCTTTTGCAAAGTTCATATATTTCACTGAAACCCACATCAATGCACTCATCTCAGCCAGATTTGACTATTCCAATACTTGCCTGGCCAGCCTCCCACTCTGTATTAAACTGTAGCTCGTCCAAAATCCAGCCTCTCATGTCCTCACTTGCCCGCAGTCCTGTCCTTCAATCACCGCCTGTTGATCTGCATTAGCTGCCTGTGCAGCAACATCTCCATTTTAAAAACTCTCGTCTTTAGTTGCAAATCCCTCTGTGGCCTCACCCCTCCCTATCGCTGTAATCTCCTCCAGCCCCAGCACTCTCTGAGATCTCTGTACGCCTCTGATAGTGGGCCCCTTGTGGATCCTCTCCTCTTTTTACTCTGTCATTATGTATATATATTGTTTATGCACAGTGTACTGTACGACATGTGTGTCATGTGTATACTCTGCACTGTGTACAAACCGTGTACTATATATTCTGCATGGCTTCGGGCACCCCAGAAGATTGGAATGACACCGATGCTGCAGTGATGTGTCTGAATGATCGTGCAGCATCTTCTCTCCCAGCTCAGTGCTGTGCTCGGAGCTGAGAAACTGTACTCTCAGTTAGTGCTCACCTCAATGTAGATGTAGTGTTTGCTGTTTTCAATCACATGGATGTAGGCGTTGTGAATGGATTCTTCGTGATATTTAATACCGCACGACCAATCAGCAGCTGATCGCAGCACCTGCAACACACGGAGAGTTATAAAAAGCGTTGGCTCGTGATCCATGTGAGGAGTCATTCTCCTGTCTCAGTGCCGATCCAGGCTGTAGTCCTTCAGCACAGTTACACAATGAAGCACTCGCTGCACCCATCAGAGCCTCAGGGTGCCCCAGAGGAAACACGGCAGCCAATTTGTGCACAGCAAGCTCCCACAAACAGCAATGTGATCATGACCCGTGTTGAGCAGGACTGATTGAGGGGCCCAGGACACTGGGAAGGACTTCCCTGCTCTTCTTCAAAAATGTAGCCGTGGGATCTTTTACATCCACCTGAGAGGACAAACAGGGCTTTGGCTTAATGTCTAATCTGAAAGACAGCACCTCTGACTGGGCGGCACTCCCTCTGTACTGCACTGGAGAGTCAGCCGGGATTTCGTGCGCAAGTGCCCGCAGTAGGGATTGAACCCACAAACTCGTGACTCAGTGCTGAGAGTGCAGTCCACTGAGCACAGGTGGCACCAGAAGGAAAATACTCCCAATGGGTCAGTGTGTCACAATGCTATTAAAGTACATCATATTTTGGAAAATATTTTTTGTTTAAAATAGAGGTTTGGTCTGCAGGTATGTCTTAATTGGATTAAAGTCAGCTAGTCTGGGTGCTTTGATGTGCACTAGTTTTGAGATGTAAACAGAGGGATAGCGTGCATTTGCATTTTTTGAATGGAGCATTCAAGAAGTGGGGTGAAAACTTGACACCATTCTCGCAGACACCAAGCCATATGTTTATATTACTAATAAAATGGGTACTGTGAAAGGGGTTTTATTGTTAAAAGGTGAAGTTCAAAGAGGTTACAATGAGATACAATGAGAATTTGAATTCAATCAGTGTTAGTAGGTATAACTTCAGTAGTTTTCGGGTGTGCAGGGCAGAGGCAATGTGAGATCAAAAGGCAGCTGTAAACCTCCAACTGGCTCCACAGTGAAAATAACCTCATCCTGAAATCGTAAGGTGAAAATGCTTTGCCTGGTGTCTGGTTAAGTCTACGGGTTGCTGTTGCCTTAATGGAGATTAGTTTGGGAATTTGTTAAAAGTTATGACAGTAGTGATTTGTGGCCATGTGTACCTGTATTTTAACCTGTGTAATTAATAAAATGTTTCATTTAGTCTAATGTAAAGCCTCAAGAGCTAGTGGTCCTGAGTTTAGAGTCGCATCTCAAACTTAACACTTGACGTTATTGGTTATGACAGTTGTTTAAAGTTTCCCTCTGGCGTTTTTAAATAACTCCGCTGTACCAACTGGATCGGCCGTAACACCGTGTATAAATGCACCAATGCAGCACTGACCAGGGCAGGTAGCCAGGTCAATTCCCCCAGCCTGTGCTGTCTCAGATGGCACATCAGTAGATGGGTGATAGACTTGAGCTGAGTGACTCGAGGGTAGGGACACATGGCGGATGGTCGTGTCAGTTTATGAGTGCTACCTCAGAGACCGCTGCTGGAAAGCACCTGCGAGTGTGTGACAGAAGGGTAGACTTAGTCATTATTCCTTCCATAGTTGAATAGTCTGTCAATATTCTTGCTCAAAGGGTAACAGTCTGATGAGATAAGGGAATGACAAACCGCTGCAAAGAACAGGAAGGAAAGATTGTTCCAAGTGAAGAAAAACCAGACAATAAATAGATAGGGGGAAAGTGATAAGCAGTCAAATTGGGGGAGTGAGGCAGAGAGAGATAGGGACAGATGGAAAAGCAGATATACCCCACACAGACATTACAGTTTGCTGAAGGTCCCCAGGGAGGTTCCAGAAAGACTGAGCATTTCACTATTAATCAAAGGGTCAAAGGTTACAGCTTTGGGGAGGTTGGGTAGTCTGACCAACTGGCCATGGTCAGCGGGCAGTCGCCACCCAGACTGGTCCGACAATCACAATCTAGTTAATTGGGTCCGTCATTCCTTGACAGGAGTCACATCGTCTCTTTAATGCAAATCTCACAGGTCCTCCCATCTCGGACACTCCTGCCTTCACCCTCCCCAGCTCTGGATCCTCCTCTAGTCCTACAGCCCTCTGAGGTCTCTGAGCTCCTCCACTTTTGGCTCCTTAACAGCTCCATGTCTGTCAAATTTTATTTGATAACACTCCCGCGGAGCACCTTGGGATTTTTTTTACTGCGTTAAAGGTGCTATATAAATGCAAGTTGTTGTTGCTGTGCTGATATCTGGCACTCGATAGATCCATTACGACATATGCGAACCTGGGTCATCAGGCAAACTACAGGTGACCACCTCCAAAGGCACTGCACTCCTGGTTTACCTATTCACCCAAAACATCCCTCGGTATGCCTGGGTGAAAAACGGTGGCAAATATTCCCATCTTTTAGGGTCAATAATCCTCCCTCAATGCAAACTAATAATTAATTGGGTACTCATCCCACTGGCTAATTGTCCGATCTTTCTGTGTGACATTCGCCTACAAAAGAATGTGAAGACCGGGCAGTGATGAGTGTGGGAGGCCTGTGCTATTTTTAAGCAACCCTCACCAGGTGGGAAACCTGCTCGGTATTATTCCTCATTGGCTTTAACACACCCAATCCTGCCAGTCTCTCAAGGGGGGCCAGTTATGTTAAAATTGTCCAGCAATTTGGGATGTCATGAAGCACAGTCAGAATGTCAGGCTTTGTCAGCTAACTTCAGGCACATGGTGAATCCTGCACACCCCAACCAGTCCTCAGATACCAGTGGAAGCAACGAGTGATTTACATTCAATATCCAGGCTTGGGCTGACAAATGGCCAGTAACATTCGTGCCACACAAGTACCAGGCAATGACCATCTCCATCTAGCAAGAGAAAATCTAACCATCGCCCCTTGACATTCAATGGCATTACCAACAGTGAATCCCCCACTATCAACATCCTGGGGGTTACCATTGACCAGAAACTGAACTGGACTAGCCATATAAATACTGTGGCTACAAGAACAGGTCAGAGGCTAGGAATCCTGCAGTGAGTAACTCACCTCCTGACTCCCCAAAGCCTGCCCATCATCTACAAGGCACAAGTCAGGAGTGTGATGGAATACTCCCCACTTGCCTGAAAGTAGCTCCCAAACTCAAGAACTCTACATCATCCAGGACAAAACAGTCTGCATGATAGGCACCCATTCCATCACCTTAAACTTTCACTCACTCCGCCGCTGACGCACAGTGGCAGCAGTGTGCGTACCATCTACAAGATGCACTGCAAGAACTCACCAAGGCTCCTTCTACAACACCTTCCAAACATACGATCGCTACCATCTAGAAGGACAAGGGCAGCAGATAGCTGGGAACACCACCACCTGGAAGTTCCCCTCCAAGCCACTCACCATCCTGACTTGGAAATATATCGGCCGTTCCTTCACTGTCGCTGGGTCAAAATCCTGGAACTCCCTCCCTAACAGCACTGTGGGTGTACCTACACCACATGGGCTGCAGCGGTTCAAGAAGGCAGCTCACCACCACCTTCTCAAGGGCAGTGCGGTTTGGGCAATAAACATTGGCTTAGCCAGCGATGCTTACATTCTGAGAATGAATTCAAAGAAGTACCTTGTGCGAGTTTTATTAAAACAGAACACACACACACACACCTGAGCTCGAGCTTGCACAGAGCCCGGAACCTGGTATCTCAGCTCATGTGCTGTCGAAAGTGACTTGGGCAGGAGATAAGGGTAGGACAGGGGCCGGTACTTGGCTTTAACAATCTGAAATAGAGAAAAAACACACCACATGTTACTTGTGTAAACTTAAATCGATAGAAGTTTCAAATACTCATTCAGACACTTATATGGGTGTCAGCAGCATCTCAATGGGCAGGACTCTCACTTTTGAGTCAGTTGGTTGTGGGTTTGAGAATTCAGTCCAGAGATTTGAGTTTCTTAATCTGCGCCTCTTTTCCCAGTGCGGTACTGAGGGAGTGCTGCATTGTTGGAAGTGTCATCTTTCTGAGAGATGTTAAACTGAGGACCAGTCTGGCCTCTCAAGTGGAGGTGGGAGATCCCACAGCCACTATTTTGAAGACCAGCAGGGACAGTATCCCTGGTGAGATGGCCAATAGCTATCCCTCAACCAACATCTCGAAGACAGGTTATCTGATCACTATCACACTGCTGTCTGTGGGAGCTGAATGTGCGCAAATTGGCTGCCTTGTTTCCCACATGACATCAGTGATTATGATTTAAAAGTGCTTAATTGGTTGAAAAATGCTTTGGGATAGCTTGAGATCATGAAAGGCGCTATGGAAACGCAAGAGATCTCTTTCTTTTCATGGAAATTGGAGCAGGCAACCTGACTGAAACATCGTTGCTCTGTATTATCGACAGTCCAAAGCCATACCGAGCACTTAGATAAAAGCAAAATGGGAAAATAAAATAAAACTGCGGATGCTGGCAATCTGAAATAAAATCAAAAAATGCTGGAAATACTCATCAGGTCGGCAATAAGTTGAGTTCTGATGAAAGGTTTTCGACCTGAAACATTGGGCAGCAGTTTAACCCCACTGGAGGGTTTGGAGGTTCATAAAACGTAGCACGCGCTCTGCCTGCCATCCTCACTCCCACCCCCAACCTGTCTCCCGTTTTATGACCGGGGGGGCGTGGGCAGTGGTGGTATCAGGTGGCCGCTCCCCCTTGGGCCTATTAAAGCCATTAAGTGGCAACTTCAGTGCCTCATCTCACCCCCACAGCTATCTAACCCCTGACAGGGGGAAGCCCAGGCCAAGCAGGTAGCCCGGAAAGTTTTACTGGGCGAGCTGGTATCTAGCAACCGGGGGTGGGGGGGAGGGAGGGGGACCTCTCCTTGTGTGGGTCCTCTGTGCCCACCACCTCCCAGGGTCATGCCCTCCCCCCCTCCCCTTTAACCTTTAACCCCCTCCTTCCAGCCTCTCAAACCCAGCCCCCCCTCACCACCCCCTCACCCACTTCACTGGAGTCTGCAAGCCAGGCCCCACCAATAGCCCAATTTACCTCCAGTCCGACTTCCACAGCCTCTTCCTCTTCAGATTCTGGCTGTAGAGCCAGTAGTTGCCATCAGTCAAAACTGGTGCTGCTGGGGCTACAGTTCTGCCAGCCAATCCGATTGGCCAAGCATAAGATAGCTCCAGGGTAACCTGCTTTTTCGTGAGTGTGCTCTCCACTGACTTTTTAGTTGTGGTGGTGGGGAACACGGTCAAAACCAGCCTGTTAATTCAGCTCCTCTCCACCGATGCTGCCTGACCTGCTGAGTTTCCAGCATTTTCCGCTTTTATTTCTAAGCCCTGAGGGCCCAGGTTCAACCTCCAATCTACGCTGGGTTGGTTGACTTCAGTCAGGCATCAATTGCCAATTGGTCTCCGCATCATAAGCGAAAGACAGGAATTTGGCTCGGGTACCTACTCCTGATCATCATCCAGTCTGACCAACTGACCAAACAGCCCACCAATGTTCAGTCATTGAGTGACCAATCTCGCTGCCTCTGCCCGTCAGGGAGCAGGGTGGTCACTCAAACACGGCTACCTCTCGATCCAGACGCAGGGCATCAGAGAAGCAAAGGCTTGTGGGCATCGCGCGCACACCCTGTCTGGACCCTTCAATGCTTTGGGTCTTGGTGGGTCTTGTAGTCCATTCCCATGTTGCAGGTCTCCAGGGGTGGGAAAGGTAGGGGTTTTGAGGGAGGGAGTCACCTTTGTGAAGTTCCAGCGTTGGATGAAATGCCGCGCCACATTGCGCGCCGCCCTCCCATGCACCACTGCAGTGATGTCGTGCCAAGGCATTCTGGGAGTCACGTGCCGGTCGATGAAATCTAAGGGACAGACGGAGATGTTAGGCCAGGGCCGTGAGATCAGAGTCAAACAAGGTCACACTCCCCCGGTCAGCGAGTGGCCCTACCATGTGCACTGGGACCCAGGATCAGGAAAGTCCCAGGTTCAATCCTGGGCCTGGGTTTTGATGATCATTGGTGTAAATTTGTTCCTGGGTTCTTACCTGAGTTGTGCACCAAGCAGTGGCAGAATCACTGTCTGGGTCAAGAATTTAGCCTTCCTTCACCAACATCCCCCTCCCCCATCCACCCCAAAGCACCAATCATTCAATCCAAAGACATGGGAATAAGAAGAGGCCATTTAGCCACTTGAACCTCTTCCCCCACTCAATGAGATCATAGTCGATCTGCAAATTAACTCTAGATATTCGCCTTTGCCCCATCACTTATACATAAAGGTTCACCAAAATGAGTGTGTTACCATATACAAGAGGCACTGCAGCATTTCACTCAAGCCTATCTTTCAATCCCACGATCTCTACCTCCTGGAATAATAAGGGCTGCAGGTGGATTCTACTTGCCTTCCGAAATGCCTGCTGTACCCGCATATTAACATTTTGTGATTCATGTACGAGGACCCCCAGATCCCTCTGTACTGCAGCATGCTGCAGTCTCTCTCCAATTAAATAATAAGTAAGGGCATGTCCACCAGTGGTGGAATAATTAAAATGGGAGAAGTGCAAGATGCCAGAATGGGAGGAGTTCAGAGATCTTAGAGGGCTGTAGGGCTGGAGGAGGGAATAAAGAGAGGTAGGGGACGAGGCCATGGAGGGTTTTGCAAAGAAAGATGAGAATTTTAAAATCAAGTTCAAGCCGGATCAGGAGCCAGTGTAGGTCAGTGACGTGAAGGGTGAACGGGATTAGATGCGAGTTAGGGCACAGGGCAGCAGAGCTGTGATTATGGAACTCGAGAGTGTCCATTGTGCTTTTCACTCACCGTCAAAGGGTTTGTCCAGCTGGATCCAGTCCTTGTAGACAAAGTTGCAATAGTCCTTCCCATGCCAGAACCTTGTCTGGCCGACCAGATCTCCGATGTCTGTGTGTAGACTGCATTCTGAGCCCCTCTCTGCCTCAGGATGTACAACAGAGACGAAAAATATTCAGTATATTTCCAAATGGATTTCCCAGAAAATATTGCATTTCTTTTGTTAGGACATAGATTTAGGGTGAATAACATTGACGCTATCCGCTAGTGACCCACCTAATTTCTTTTCATATTCTTTCAAGGCTTTTGATTCTAGAAATATTGGAGATGGTCGAGAAATAGCAGTTGGACTGTCATTCAGGAACCATCCAATCAGGGAATGTAGAGTCTGATTGGCCATGAAGGCAGGACACTGTGATGATGGTCATGTCAGGTGACCAATGGTGGGAATGTGGGGGCAGGGGTAGTTGGAGGTCATGTGATCCCAATCTTCAGGAAAACATCCAACAGAGAGTACAGTGTGAAGGTGATGCAGATTGGGTTTGGGGAGTGACTGCTGATTCTAATGTTAAAAGCTACAGGCAGGTTCAAAGCCTGTAGTCACCCAGCCAGGCTGGAGGCCTGGACACAGGCTCAAGGCCCACATTGACTGAGGCATCGGATGAGGCTTACTGACTTGAGACACGAGCTGAGGCTACACTGATGCAGGCATGAGGTGAGAGGTCCTGATGCACACAGGCACAGGGTGAGACTTACACTAACTCAGGCACAAGGTGCCCTACAGGTGAGGCCTACACTGACCCAGGCACAGGTTGAGGCCTCCATTGACCCAACAGGGTGGGGCCTGCACTGGCCCAGGCACAGGGTAGGTCCTACACTGCCCAGGCACAGGGTGAGGCCTCCATTGACCCAACAGGGTGGGGCCTGCACTGGCCCAGGCACAGGGTGGGTCCTACACTGCCCAGGCCCAAGGGTGAGGCTTACACTGACCCAGGCAAAGGGTGGGGCCTACATTGACCCAGGCACAGGGTGAGACCTACACTGACCCAACAGGGTGGGGCCTGCACTGGCCCAGGCACAGGGTGGGTCCTACACTGCCCAGGCCCAAGGGTGAGGCTTACACTGACCCAGGCAAAGGGTGGGGCCTACATTGACCCAGGCACAGGGTGAGACCTACACTGACCCAACAGGGTGAGGCCTGCACTGGCCCAGGCACAGGGTGAGGCCTGCACTGGCCCAGGAACAGGGTGAGGCCTGCACTGGCCCAGGCACAGGGTGGGGCCTACACTGGCCCAGGCACTGGGTGAGGCCTACACTGGCCCAGGCACAGGATGGGGCCTACACTGGCCCAGGCTTTGGGTGAGGCCTACACTGCCCAGGCACAAGGCGAGGCCTGACCCAGGCATGAGGTGAGGCTTGTATTTGCACAGCCAAATATTAGGCCAGTACTGCCCCGGCATGAAACCTGAATTTAAACACATGGACACAATGCCTGTCACATTTTAACAAGGAAAATCTGTGTGAAAATCAGATGTACCACCATACATTGATAGAAATATGCAAACAGAAAACAGCACAATGCAGATACCACAAGCAACAGCACCTCAGCAAAGATACACTGCACAAGGACCACTCCCAACAGGGGGCTGAAACAGTAATGGAGACTGATTGTTTACTGTTGAAGGTCCATTCCAAACCTCTGTGTGCTTTGGTTAAAATTTTGGCAAGTTCTGCAGTCACTTTCAACTCCCACGCATTGGATGTCTCAATTCTGTTCAGGCAGAATGCTGAGTGGAAATGAAAAGAAGCAGCAGGAGATTGGTGTGCCCAGAGAGGGGAGGGGGACAGGCATGCAGGAACTCAAAACTCGCAGCTGGCAGAGGAGCTGGGAAAACGCAAGATCGCAGTGTCGTGAGGAAGCCAACAGTTGGAGGCAGCTCGAATCGTTAGGGTTTAAATGGTGTTAAAATTTGACCAAGGCGCTTTCGATTCTGATTTATTCAGTTATTAAAGTGCACATGTTACAAGCGGTTTCCTGCAATAATAAATAATACGTCAGTACAAAGGCAGGGATAATCAGGCAAGGTAATTCCTGGCTGTAGTTGTGAACTGATCTATATTGCTCTCTGTGAGACTATCTCTCTTAAAAATAGACAGGGGGCCAAGGGGAAAGGGAGCCATAACACCCTGGACGCACTGACCCATTTCTGGTCCAGCTACAACGAAATTCTAAAATTCTCATCCTGGCTTTCAAATCCTTGCAGGATCTGGCCCCTCCCTATCTCTGTAATCTCCTGCAGCTCCACAACCCTCTGAGGTATCTGTGCTCCTCCAATTTCAGCCTCTTGCGCACTCTGGATCCTAATCGCTCCACCATTAGCGACTGCGCCTTTAGCTGTCGATGCCCTAAGCTCTGGTAACCCCCTTCCTTAACCTTTGTACCGCTCTCTACTCCTTTAAAACCTACCTCTTTCCTCAAGACCTCTCCTAAACTCTTCTTATGTGACTCAGTGTAAAGGACCTTGGGGCATTTTATGATGGTAAAGGCACTGTATGGTTGTGAATAATTGTTGAGGGTAAATGGTGACACATTGCTTGTCAGAGGTTGGGGGTGCTGAAGGAGGTGACAGGGATTGAAGGGATTTGAAAAGAAGGGTAAGAATTTTAAATTTGCAGTGTTGCCAGTGTGGACCAGACATACTACAGTGATTTAAAATCTCTTTAATATTTTCTCTTTAGTTTCAGTGTTTCCAATGAAATGAAACCTCATTTTTTTTCAGCCTTTCTAGACATTACCTAAAACTCTGGCATTATTTCTGTGAATCACCTCCGTCCTGCTTACATAGGTTCTTCCCATCAAACACTCCCAGGACAGGTACAGCACGGGGTTAGATACAGAGTAAAACTCCCTCTACATTGTCCCCATCAAACACTCCCAGGACAGGTACAGCACGGGGTTAGATACAGAGTAAAACTCCCTCTAACTGTCCCCATCAAACACTCCCAGGACAGGTACAGCACGGAGTTAGATACAGAGTGAAGCTCACTCGAAAGCTGCCCAGTCTTACATTCCCAGAGCAGGTGGAGCAGGGGTTAGATACCGAGTAACATCATAGTTAAGTCTCCGGCTACGGTGGCAATGTATAAGAATTCCGGATGTACCAAATTATAGTGCCGTTGTTTCAATGAATTGAAAACAGGATTTCAGGCCCCAGTTTATGGTCTGATAATATCAGCCTTGTCTTCCAGAATCCATCATAAAGCTCAGGTTCCCATTACTCGCACTGAAGCAAGTCTCCAAAGCCGCCCTGTTTCCAACAGACTGGGATTATGCATTTCCCTGTGAAAACTGACTGGCTGTAGTGTGGACCGATTTGAGTTGTGACAAGGTTTCTTTGTTCTGAAGCAGAGTGCCTGCTGTGTGTGCAGAGCCAAGAATCCAGCCTTGAATGGGCTTTTCTTCCAAGGACAACTCAATTAATTGATCCCCAGCCACACAAATTCTGTTTCTGTTCATGAGGACAGAGGGATTAATCCTTCTGCTGACACAGTCCACCAGAAAGCCCTTGGAAACAACCCCCTTTCCACTTATTTCACCCCTCTCCTAACTATACTTCAGTTCTGTTGAAGGGTCATATGGACTCGAAACGTCGACTCTTTTCTTCTCCACCGATGCTGCCAGACCTGCTGAGTTTTTCCAGGTAATTCTGTTTTTGTCCCCTTTCCACTTACTAACTTCAGACCAAGTTTTAGCCAGGCTTTGCCCATGAGTCACCAAATTTATCTCAGTCAATTGCTGTTTCATAATGGGCAGTAAACCATGCATTTATGGTCCGTTAACATTACAAAATGTCCCAAAGTGCTTCACAAGAATGATTGTCAAACTAAATTTGACATCAACCCACTTAAGGAGGTTATCAGGTAAAGCTCAGTCAAAGAGATAGGTTACTAGGAGCATCTTGAAGAAGGAGGGAATTCCAGTCTCAGGGCCCAGGCAGCTGAAGGCACAACATGCAAGGAGAGAGAAAGTGGCAGTGAGTGGGGACACAATTAATCTGATGAAAAATTACAGACAGCAAGGGCCTGTTTCTCCGTCTCCCAATGGAGGTCAATGAATCGGGTCACGAAATACTGAACTCAGGACCGGAGTCTCGCTGCCAAGGCACGTCTGCCAAATCAGGAATCTGTACAGTTGCGAAAAGGTTAAAGCCTTGCCTTGGGTCGGGTGTCCAAACACGCACGGGTTGGGTTTTCCCCGAGCTCACACGTGCTCAGAGGTTTGTAAAGACTGGCCAAGAGATTTTGACATGCAAGTGAACCCAAATAAACTCCCCTCAATTATCTATAATCAGAGCTGTTGTTACAAACACAGCTCAGGAAAGAAGTACAGAAATATAGACAGATGTTGAGATAAAATTGACACAACAGTGACAACTCCTCTGCTTTGCCAACTTCATCTCTTTTCATTGCCCTAAAGGGCATAATTCTCACTCAGACCTGTTAGCATGGTCACCAGGGATCCTGGGATACGTCAACCATATCACATGATCTGAAATTTTGGTTCTTCCTTTCATTGGTGCTGCCTGACCTATCAAGGGTTTCCAGAATGTTCTGTTTTCACCTTGAGTCCAGAGTTGTTTAAGGATCAATGGAGTGAGAGGGCACCTCACCAAGAGGGCCCCAGACCCCAAACAGTTCCTCACCAAGTATCATTGAGGTGTGTTCTTTGGCTGTTTAGATCCCTTCTGTCAATTCCCCCAGGATCTGTCCTTGGACCCTTCCCATTTCCCATCTGTAAGCTGCCCCTCAGCAACATATTCCAAAACACAGTCAGGTTATCAAATGTACACTGATGACATCCAGTTCTACCTCACCAGCACCCCTCTCTGTCCCTTCACAGCCTCCGATTCATTGCACTTTTGGTCTGACATCCTGTGCTGAATGAGGAGAATTTTCCTCCAATTAATTATAGGGAAGATGAAAGTTAGTGTCTTCAGCTCCCACTACAAGCCTTATTCCCCACCACCAAGTCCATTCCTCTCCCCAGCAACCACCTGAAGTTGATCCAGACTGTTTCCATCTTTGATGTTCTACAAGACCCCAAGATGAGGTTTCAAACCCATATCCACTGTGTAACATTATTCCCACATATGTAATATTGTCCGACTCTGCTCATTTACTGCTAAAACCCTGCTTCATCCATTCCTTTACTTCTAAACTTGAGTATTCTGATGCACTCCTGGCTGACCTCCCATCTTCCACCAAATCCTGCCGCCCATATCCTAACTCAGACCTAGTCCTGTCCACCCGTATCACCCCCTGTGCTCAGTGACCTTCATTGCAGTTTTGGGAAACGTAGGACTGTAGCTTTAAAAACAACCCTGTGCTATAAGATCACATAACCTGTGTAAACCAATGTGTTAGCAGCACAGGGAACCTCTACAGGGGAGTTCTTCGTTAGCTATAGAGTTTGATGCACATGTGTAGTAGCTGCTGCTGTCTTGTAAATAAAGTTAAATGTTTCCACTAAGAAAAGTTGCCTGAAGATCACCTCTATAACAATTGGCTCTCAGTCTGGCAATGCCGAATCACTTCTGGGTCGCGCCCCCCTCTCTCTCTCTGTCACCACCTCCATCCCTACAACCATTCAAGATCTCTGTGCTCCTCCAATTCTGGCCTCAGGCACATCCCCGAGTTCCATCATTCCAACAATGATGGCCAGGCTTTCAGCTGCCTGGGGCCTAAACTCTGGAATTCCCTCCCTAAACCTCTTCTCCGTCTTGCCCAACCTTTCACATATTCCTTTAAACCTCGCTCTTTGACAGGACTTTCAGTCGGCCGTCCTAACGTGGCTTGTGGTCAAATTTTGTTTAATAATAATCCAGTGAAGCAGCTTGGGACTTTGTACTGTGTTAGAGGTGCTATATCAATGCAAGTTGTTTTTTTTTTAAAAAATTTAGTGGCTGGGGTGGGTTTGTGGCCCAGGTCCTGGTTTCCCACCTGCAAGTCGGGTAAGTCGGGAATTTCATGGACATTTCTACGATTTCTGCGGAGGAACAGGGAGAGCAGCAGCAATGGTCATCAGGCAAGTGAGGCTGCTCTCACAGCAGAACCTACCCATCGTCAAACTCTCGGGCACCTCATCAGGAATAGCACTGACCCAGCATCAAAGTCACGCCGTGTGGTGAGGACCACTTCAGCCCCTCTGAGTGCCGTCGATGGCTCGTGTCAGAATCACAGGATGGTTATGGTGCAGAAGGAGGCCATTTGGCCCATCGTGTCTGCACTGGCTCTCTGAGCATTTTAACTTAGTGCCAATCTCCAGCCTTTTCCCCGTAACCCTGCACATTGTTTCTATTTAAATAATCGCCCAATACCCTCTTGAAAGCCTCAACTGAACTTCCCTCCACCACACTTCCAGGCCGTGCATTCCAAACTCTAACTACTCGCTGTGTGAAAAAGTTTTTCCTTACCTCGCGTTTACATTTTTGCAAAACACTTTAAGGCTGTGCTCTGTGGTTCTTGATCCGTTTATGGGTGGGAAAAGTTTCTCCCTATCTACTCTGTCCAGACCCTTCAGTATTTTGAAAACTTCTATCAAGTCTCCTCTCAGCCTTCTCCTCTCCAGGGAAAAGAGTCCCAACTTCTGCAATCTTTCCTCATAGCTGGAGAGTCTCTCCCCTGGAAGCAATTCTCGTAAAGCTCTCCTGCACCCTCTCCAATGCGTTCACATCCTTCCTACAGTGTGGGACCTTTCATTTGGAAGCACTCTTGTCCCTGAGACAGAAGTTTGTGGGTTCAAGCCTCACCTCAGAGGTTTAAGCACAAAATCTAGGTTGACATTTCCATGCAGCGCTGAGGGAATGCAGCACTGTCGGAGGTGCTGGCCTTCGAATGTGATGTTAAAAACCAAGGCTCCATCTGTCCCCTCAGGTGAGCATAAATAGTCCGAATGTAGAGCATGAAAGGAATGGGGAAACTTTCCCTGTGGGTTCCTGGTGAATCCTTCAATCAATGTCAGTAACACAAATAATCTGATCATTTATGACATTGCTGTGTGCGGGATCTTACTGTGCACAAATTGGCCGCAGCGTTTCCTAAATTATAACAGTGACTACACTTCAAAAGCACTTCATTGGCTGTAAAGTGCTTTGGGTCGTGCTAGAGAAATGCAAGTCCTTTCTTTCACATAACTCATTTCAGGAAAATGAACACAGGTGAATGTGAGGGAAGACCTATTTCCTAGGCGGTTCAATCATTGGAGTTTTGATGATGGACGGCATTTCTGGAATTTCTACTCAATTTTCTTCGGGATTCATGAATCAGTGCCACAAAACTGTCTCTTGCCATTGAATAGTTAGAGCTCAGGGTAATGCAGTCTGCACAGGGTCTACAGTAGGACTTTAAATAAATGATTGAGTGTTGAATGTGTGAGATTGATGGGTCAATTGTCTTTCAGTTGTTTTGGCTTTTTCTTAAGTGATTCTCTCATCTGTATCTAAACTGAGAGTGTTTTTATGTCAGAGTGGTGGCTGAAGTCCATCTGCCCCATCCCATCATGGTGCACACACTGTTTTAGTGTCTGCCTTAAATATTCTCTGCAAAATGCAAAGTACCTTGATCATATATCAACTGCAAAGCCTGAAAATGATTTGCAAACAGCACTTTGCAAATGTTGATGGCACCCTCTGTCTCTGAGTCAGTGTCTGTCAGGGCTGATAACAGCATGGTTCCTGCAACAAAACTACCATGGAAAATGTTTGCTAAACGTGTTTGTGAAGAATTATTCTTCGAACGTTAGGGGCAAAGAAACAGGGCAGTCGAAATGACGGGATGAAAATAGGCTTTGGTTTGGTTGTTGTAGTTGCTGGTTTCACTGGGTGAGAAGCCTGTGGCTTCAATTCCCACTGCAGGACTTGTGCTACTAAACCAGGCCAACACTCCAGCACAGTGCTAATGCAGTGTAGCACTGTCAGTGGGTAACATAGTTTGGGTGAGGGGTTTTGCTTTGCTTTGCGACCAGGACAATCCTTGTCGGTTGGCAATACTAATCCTGGACAATATTCATCCCTCAACTGACATCACCAGCAAGCAGCATAGCTGGTCATTGATTTGTTTACTGTTTATACAAGGCGCATTGCAGGAACTCACCAAGGCTCCTTAGGCAACACCTTCCAAACCGGCAAGCTGTACCATCTAGAAGGACACGGGCAGCAGATACATGGGAACACCACCACCCACAAGTTCCCCTCCAAGTCATTCACCATCTTGACTTGGAAATATATCGGCCGTTACTTCACTGTCACTGGGTCAAAATCCTGGAACTGCCTCCCTAACAGCACTGTGGGTGTACCTACACCACATGGACTGCAGCGGCTCAAGAAGGCAGCTCACCACCACCTTCTCAAGGGCAATTAGGGGTGGGCAACAAACGCTGGCCTAACCAGCGATGCCCACATCCTGTGAACAAATATAAAAAATGTTGGTAGTCATTCTGCACAGAAACCTTCCACAAACAACAATCTGACCACAATCTGATAATCTGCTTTCTGTGATATCAGTTGAGAGATGACTATTAGTCCCAGGACACTGGGGCGAGCTCCCCTGCTCTGTTTTTGAATATTTGACATCCATCTGAAAGGACGTACAGGGCCTTGGTTTAAGATCTCATCTGCAAGACAGCGGCCTCCAGCAGTGCAGGATTCCCCCAGTACTGCACTGCGGGTGTCAGCCTGGATTCTGTGCTCAAGCCCCCGGAGTGGGATTTGAACCCGTGACCTTCTGACTCAGAGGCGAGGGTGCTACCCGCCGAACCATGGCTTGAGGATTTATGTATGCGCCTGCACTTTTTCGCCGCGCTGTACTCCGCACAAGTGTATTCACAGCAGGACGGGCAGAGGCAGAAGCTTCGCACCACACACCAAAGCTGAAGCGTCCAAGCACACTGTCCCCCGCGCGGAATCACAGAGGCAGACTCCCCACTTTGAGCAGCAAAAGCCCACCACAAAACCAGCAGGAAGAAGGAAAGTGTTGCTCGAGATTTCAAACTCACCGTCCTCAGACCGAGAGAGCCCAGGGCTGCTGGCTTGCCGATATAACCTCTTCAAGGGGGGCAGCCTATCCCTGATTAAGTTCTGCTGGCTGTTGTGAGTTTTATACCAATCTGCAGAGAGTCACAGGGCAGCTGGTCTGGGGCAGTGTGTACACAATTCACCACCCCACCCCCACTCCGAAAACCCCTACAGTTCACCCCCACCACCACCACCCCTCCCCCCCACCACAAGCTGAAGGAGAATAAACTCGAGAGCCTTGGTATAGAATAAAAGCAGCTGCTCCCCTTAACCAGACCTGACACCTTGACTGAGCGAATTCGCAATGTCTTAACGAGCAATTTTGTTTTCGAGGCTGAATAAAATACCGTTCCCGTCATCCATAAGACGCTCAGCCTCGGAGATTTAAGAACACGGCACTTTTCCATGGGAGGCAAACATGGGACAGAAGTTTTTGGGTTCAAGTCGAGCACAAAATCCAGGCTGGCACCCGCCCCACCCCCCCCGGCGCAGTACTGAGGGAGTGCTGCACTGTCAGTGGCGTCATCTTTCAGATGAGGCTTAACCTGCTGCCCTGTGCAGAAGGGTCCATGGCCACTGCTTCAAAGAGGGTCAGGGGAGTTCTCAAATGGGACTCAAAAAGAGATTGGGGGAGGTGGGGGGCGGGGAGAGGGTGAGAAAATAGGATTCCCATTGGCTGATACCCAATTTCCTTTATTGCCTGAGCCAGCAATGGGCCCACATCGGTGACGCTGTGAAACCTGACACGGAGGAAAGTTCGATGAATGACCCCCCCCCTTGGCTGTGGGTAACTCCCGGCTCTGGATTTGACATTTTTTTGGCAGGGTAGGGGAGGTAGAACGGGAACTGTGGTCCTCTCCCTCCCGCCCCCTCCGTCTCAAACTGAGTGTCGGAAAAGCCAACCGGCAGCCGCCTGGTAGGAATGAAGCCAATTGGAGGGGCAGGGGTGCATTGGTAGGCGGGTTAGGTGGGGAGGGTCCGTGCCCAATCGGTACTGTAGGCCAAGGCCTCCGTGTGGCAGAGGGATAACCCCATGAATACGAAGTTGGTCACAGCTAGAATTGTACACGCCCCCCCGGTCTCAGAACCAGTCTTTATTCTGTAATGAAGGCTCAGAAAAGATCTTTTTTAAAAAAAACCATTATAGGTCATTCAAACACTGCCCCCTTCCCCAGCAGAACCGGCTGGTGCATTCAACCATGGTCCATTGGGCAGGCCGTTTCTACCACCATGGCGCTGCCTTGATTTAGCTGCCGGAAACAACTCCCAAACTACTCCTCGTCTGACGCCCGATAAATGCAGCAGGCGATGCACAAAATGGGGGCCGGCCGCCGGTTTTAGCGCCCACTCACCCCTGGTCATTTGGGAGATGGGCGTGACGACGTTGTGTTGCCAGGGTGAAGCCATGGCGCTACATTTTTCACCAGCGCAGGTCACGGGGTTTACCCAGTTTGGAGAAATAAAACCCAGACCCGGGGTGCGTGAGAATGAAAAGTAGGGAGCAAACCAGATGCAAATTGCTCTCATTCAGGACTCTCCTGCCCCTCTGCTCAGAAAACAAGCATCTCCGATTGAAACAATGGGGCTCGTTGGCACAGTTTAACATGACGATCGATATTTTTAAGATTCAGCAGAACCAGGATTCTCAGAAGCACCTTTTAAACTTTTACAAAATGCACAGTGAAAGTGTGAAACCCAGAATAGGACGTGCCCGAGGCTTACAAACACCCATTGCATTGTGAATCGAGACCTCGATGACACTTCCACACCTGCTCACTCCATACCCACATACCCCTTGGTATGATCCCGTATCCCATCCATTCGGGGAGGATGGGAAAAGGTCGGAATGGGGAAGAGCTTGGGGCAAGTTCTCAGGGGAAGAGCAGAGGAAGGAAGCGGGACTGGGTAGAATGCTCTTCCAGGGAGCCAGTGCAGGCTCGATGGACCGAATGGCCTCCTTGCGCACTGTAAAGGCTCTGAATGGAGATGAGGGTGTGGGCCTGCTTCACACTCCCCTCTTAAGCTTCAACAATGACACCCACCTCCCCCCCGCACCCCGCACCACCCGCCCCCCCAACCCATTTCGCTTCCCACTCCAGGCATGTGCTTCTGCCCAGGGATGGGGCAGATGCTCAGCGAGTCACATCAATGAGGGTGTGATGGAACCACGACGCCTCACTATCTCATATTCCTGGATCCCCATTTGGTGAAGACACCAAGAGCGACGTTGTCTCCCAATATCAGCAAGGCCGCCCACCTGAAATGTTAACTCTCTTTCCCTCTCCACAGGCGCTGTTTGACCCGCTGAGTTTTTCCGACGTTCCCTGTTTTTATTTCGGATTTCCAGGGTCCGCCGTGTTTTGTTTTCATATGGGGGGGAGTGGGAATAATTGGATAGATCTTTCAAAGAGCTGGCACCTGCACGATGGGCCGAATGGCCTCCTTCTGTGCTGTAAGATTCTATGAGCCTAGTCCTTGCACTCAAACCTCCTCAGCCAGGAGGATCTGAGAGAGAGGTCAGTGTGCTGCCGACACTTCAGGAGTACTGATCCTGTGGCTGCTGCTTTTGGATATTGTTACTGATAAATGCGTTTTCAGTTTGCCTTTGCAAATATTTTTATTGTTGCTTGCTCGTCGAAATGACCAGTTTAAGAGCGATTTCAGCTCAGTCTAACAACGAGTGGAATTGTCCAACTTCACTCGACACACAATTCATCAATGGGACACTCATTCTATCAAGTACTGTGAGGGACGCACAATAAGTGCTTTCTTTTCCACTTGTCCATCTCGTTGTTTGCGCCCAGCATCAGTGTATAAACATGGACATGTCACCCAAAATCACAAGGGCAGGCCACCTCCTCCTGAATCCACTCCTCACTGTTACACTGTTCATGCAAAGGATTGGAGCTCGATTTCGTCTTGAATTGGTCCATTCCCTCTTGGGAGGGTGCAGAGTGTTCTAAGCACCAAGGGGGCTCGAATTGGAATGAGCCAGGTGCTATAGAAATGGAACAATAATAGGGTGCAATTTAACACACTGCAGGAGGAGATACGGTGCAGTGGTAATGTCGGTGGACCAGTAATCTAGAGGCTAATGCTCTGGGGACATGGGTTCAAATCCCAACACGGCCACTAATGGAATTTAAATTCAATTAATAAAATCTGTAATTGCAAGCTAGTCTCAGTAACGGTGACCATGAAACTATCACCAATTGTTGTAAAAAACCCATCTGGTTCATTAATGTCCTTTAGGGAAGGAAATCTGCCGTCCTTATCTGGTCCAGTCTACACGTGACTCCAGACCCACAGCAATGTGGTTGACTCTTAACTGCTCCTCTGAAATGGCCGAGCGAGACACTCAGGGCAAATAGGGAGGTGGCAATAAATTTTGGCCTTACCAGCGACGCCCACATCCCGTGAAATAATAAGAAAAAGGATGACAGGACATAGCTGCGACTTAGAAGGACATTTAAGTCAATCCTTAGGTATATGACCCCTCTGCAGTAGGTAAAACCTTAGCAATTATATGCTACCTCCTTAGTAGACAGTAAGTTGATTGTTGGTAAGCTGATTTATATCTTCTGGCTACATAGCTGTTGTGTGTGTGTGAACGGTGCAATTATATGTTTGCTTTTGCTGTACTAAAGGCAACTGATGTGAGATTTATGTGCGTGTTAGATAAACAATTAATCCTTCAATCTATTTTTTAGCCTGGTTAACTGTAACTTGCAGCTGAGGCATGGCTCCCCCTGTCTCAGGGGGGCAAGGCACAGTCCGGTTTGACAGAGAACCGTCAGTGGGGAAAGCATTTCAGATAGAAGTTGTTGAGGTCACGACCTTGTCCTCATGGCTTTGGCAACCAGAATGCCCTGGATGCATTGCCACTCATGGCCTGTCAGGTATAGGAAATGAGAACAATGGCACTCCCGCTTCCCCTACACTCCCTCAAAACTCCTGTCACAGAGGGTCCTCACACCCAGTGGCAAGATTCATTGTGTCTCGCACATCTTTTCAGGTCAACCAGAAAAGTTCATTCGCTGTCCACGTATTTTGAGGCCTTTCCATCACATGCAGTAATAGGACAGCATGTGCTACAGGACAATCTATACTCTTCCCCCTCTGTACTCTCTCCACCAAACCCTGGCTACCCTTCACCTCCAATACCATCCAGTACTATCCAAAAATAGAGCACCCCCCACCACCACCTTGCACAGCTATTCATCGTTAAATAGCAGCCGGTGAATTGGTTAGTTAGCAGCAGTCATTTGATTTCAGTAAATTTGGTGTGCAGGTGATGTAAGTAAGTCATGCAGTCTAACACTCGTGCATTCTGACAGTCTTTCATGATGCTCACATGTCTGATCAGACCCTCCGAAACCCTGGGGTCTTTACAAGCTACAGAACAAGGGAGGCAGCTGCAGGCAAACACCATCTTCGCCAGGGTCCGCTCCACGTCACACCCCATCCGAACTTGGACACATCTCGGCCGTTCTTTCATTGCCGCTGGGTCCAAGTCCTGGAGCTTCCCAACCAACTGGACTATGGGCTGCAGTGGTTCAAGAAGCCAGGTCACCACCACCACCTACTCAAGGCGAGTTAGGAATGGGCAATAAATGCCAGCCTTGTCAGTGATGCCCACATCCCAAAGAATGGTATAAAAAAAAAGGCAAGCAGCCTCTACCAGACCTCACCCCATCGAAGTACTTACCATGATCTGTGCTGTCGAGGCTACTCACGCTGTCACTGTGCTCCAGGTTCTGCCATTGTAGCTGTTTGACCAGATTCAGAACCGGGAAGGACTTTTTGGACTTGCCGATACCCTTCATCCTGGATGAGTCCACCTCGTCCTCTGCCTCCGCACTCTTTTCCAATGTCACCTTCACTCTGTTCCTCTCAGCTTCCTTATTCTCACCGGGTGTGGTGATTGGCTGCGGAGACAGCGATGAATTCTGTGAGCTCCTAACTGGATTAGACATGGAGGTCTTGAGGGCCAATGTCATTCCAATAAAGAAGGACCCGTGGACACCGGGCATTTTGGTGCCAAGCAGATTTATTCTGTGGGGTGTCCACCCCACACAGTCGGAGCTGATCTCAGGCTCAATCATCTGGCAAATGAAGGCCACAGTCTCGCTTGAGAGGCAGAGCCTCCCTTTGGCATTGCACCTCGGACATATTGAGGGTAGTGGTGTCTTCTGTGACCCCCTTCTGCCTTGGATTTCCTGCTGGCCCTCGTGCCTGCACCTCTCCTCCAACAGGACCCTCCCCTGGAGACTGCATTGGGACACCCAGCCTCCTCTCCCTCCTGCCCCTCTCTTCCTCCTCAGAGGAGGTGCCTCCAGCGGAGACCACAATCCCCATTCCCAGGGTAAGGGAAGGCTGTCTGATACCTGGACGGGTCCACCCTGTCTGAATCCCTGTGGGGGCCTGACAGACAGTAATGAGTCCTGGAAATGCCGAGAATGAAGCCCCGAACAGAGATGAAGCTGCCAAGTACCAATAAGCAACCAGCTGCAAACTATCTCCAAAACTCCTCCCTACTCACACTGGCCATGCTGCTGACCCTTTTCTATCCCGCCCCTGGATGAGGTTTGTGAAAATGTCGGCTGGCCCCCTGCCCATTTTGCCCGTGCGACGAGCAGGAAATCGCACAGGCAGGGAAAATCCACAGCCAATCGGACTGTTACGGGCCTGAAGTGGCCTGTTAATTAATGGTGGGCACCGCTCCGGCACCCGCTCGTACCCAACAAGCAAAATATCGCACGAGTACGTGATGACATCGGGACGCTCACCCGACATCGCGCACTATTTCACTCCTGTTCAGCTCGGGCACGCGCCCACCCCTAGGATGAAAGATTTTTTCCATGGACTCACACACATACACACAGACTCAAACAGAACACACACGTGTACTCTCACACACACACACACAAACTCAAACAGAACACACACGTGTACTCTCTCACACACACACACACACACACACACACACAAACTCAAACAGAACACACACGTGTACTCTCACACACACACACAAACTCAAACAGAACACACACGTGTACTCTCACACACACACACACAAACTCAAACAGAACACACACGTGTACTCTCTCACACACACACACACACACACACACACACAAACTCAAACAGAACACACACGTGTACTCTCACACACACACAAACTCAAACAGAACACACACGTGTACTCTCACACACACACACACACACAAACTCAAACAGAACACACACATGTACTCACACACACACACACACACACACACACAAACTTAAACAGAACACACACATGTACTCACACACACACACACACACACACACACACAAACTTAAACAGAACACACACATGTACTCTCACACACACACACACACACACAAACTCAAACAGAACACACACGTGTACTCACACACACATGTACTCACACACACACACACACAAACTCAAACCGAACACACACATGTACTCACACACACATGTACTCACACACACACATACACAAACTCAAACAGAACACACACATGTACTCACACACACATGTACTCACACACACACATACACAAACTCAAACAGAACACACACATGTACTCACACACACATGTACTCACACACACGCACACAAACTCAAACAGAACACACACATGTACTCACACACACGCACACAAACTCAAACAGAACACACACATGTACTCACAGACACACACACACAAACTCAAACCGAACACACACATGTACTCACACACACTCTCACTCACCCGCACACTCTCACTCACACGCACACTCTCACTCACATGCACACTCTCACTCATCACTGACCAGAGCTGGAGTCCGGGACATTCCTGGACTACATGGCTGGATGCTGAGTAGCCCCGGCCATACCGTCCAGGAATTTGGAAGGAAATACAGATCAGTGCCACCCTTACCGTTTGGTTGTTTGTTGTGACGGATGGCGTGCATACATTCCGTGAGACACTGCCCACGTCGGTCAATCGGTGCTCATGATCATCCCACCTCCCGTATGCCAAGTCAATGCCACCGACGAATGCAACCGATTGGTCAATGACCACTATCTTCTCATGGTGAGCCCACAGGTAGACAGAGGAGGAGACGTGGTCCGGGTGCCTCATCACCTGTGAGAGGAGGAGAACACAGCAACAGAACAACAACAGGTCAGTACACATCCAGCAAACCAGTAACCATTCGCAAGGCCGGTGTGGGAAATAATGGCAACGCTTGGAAAAGCTTCACTGGCAGGAGCGCATTTCAGGATCTTGGTCAAAGCACACGTGGGACTTTGTTCATTTGCAATCCTGATGATCCATTAATAGGGTGAAACTTCCTCAATACTCAAACCTGCCTTCAAATCCATTCATGAAGCTCTGCTCCTGAGGGAGGAGCAGGGGTGAAAACAAAATGATGGGCAGGAGGGAAAATTCAACAACAACAACAACTTTCATTTAGAAAGCACCTTTAACACAACAGGCTATCCCAAGGTGGTTCACAGGAGCAGTTATCAAACAAAATTTTACACTGAGCCACACAAGGAGATATTATGGTAGGTGACTAACAGCTTGGACAAGAAGGTTTTAATGAGTGTCGTAAAGGAGTAACGAGAAGTAGAGAATTGGAGAGGTTTAAGGAGGGAATTCCAGAGTTTCGGGTCCCGGATGCTGCAGAGCTCAGTAGACCTTTCATTTTTATTCTGTAAATTAAGGAGACCTGCATTTTGCAATGTGTTGTGTCATGACAGCAGATCACAGCCCTGAATTACTTACGGGCATGTTGAACTTTTTAAGTAAGACTTGTGTTTTTAAAAAGATCTACAAGCAAAAGCTGGCTGAGTACGTAAAGTAACAACTTTCTGGAAAGTCCCTATGTATATTATACTTGATGAACTAGTGCAGAAAGGCCTTGGAATGTCGCACCTAAAAAAATGTGTCACGGCCTACTTCAGAAAGACACTTGAAAGGGAGGAGATGCAATGCAAAAGACTGAACTTTAATGTCATGTGGTTGTGGAGACAATGGAGACTGATTACCACATCTCAGTCTCTTGCTGAGTTACATCTCAGAATGTGGAAATAGTCTGAGTTGAAAGAGAGCAGATTCTGGACGAAAGACATGTTTGTTTGTTTTTTTTCCCTTCCAGGAATACACAAGTAAATGGGTTAAAAAAGTAGCTGCAAACGTAATCTGTGTGTTCTAGTTCTGGTGTGTTAACGTGTGCTGTGAAGGTCACTGCAGAAGAACAGCAACTAGGCATCCCTGCAGCTTGCAGGTAAAAGTCCCTCTCTGTCTCCATGTGGCTGGAGGCAAGTCAGCAAAACCACAGTCAAAAAGGAAACAGGACAACTCCTTCAGCTAATCTGCAGAACCAAGTCTCTCCAAACCAACTGCTCAACTGCCAAAGTCAGCTCTACTGGAATCACCCAACATATGGCCACAACATTTCGTCACCTACACATCACTGATAAGCCAAAGACTGACATGTATATCCTTTTTAACTTTTATATTTGGACTCAACTTCTCATTCGTGATCTGTGTGTTGCCTTTTTAATATTTTTTCTCGGGTTTTTAGCAACTAATAGACTTACTCTTTCTTTTACTCAAGAGAGCCTGGTTAAATTTGCTCCTTCTAAAACATAAATACATTTGGACTGGGAAAAGGTATCCACAAGGGAAGGGATCCCTTTTAAATTAACCTTGTTGCGACCAACTGAGAGAGTTGAATAAAGAAGGGGAGACAGTTCATTCCTCCTTAACCGGAAACATAACAAAATTGGGGTCCTGTGTGGGATGTTAACAATTTGGGGTGTCTCATCTGGGATCATAACAAATTGGGGGGCTTTGCCCAGGGACCAGTCATAACAATTGTAATTACTTGTATACTGAAATGTAATAATTGTGCAATCAAACACACTTCCAAACCTGCGGCCTCTATCACCTAGAAGGACAAGGGCAGCAGATAGATGGGAACACCACCACCTGCAAGTTCCCCTCCAAGCCACTCACCATCCTGACTTGGAAATATATCGGCCGTTCCTTCACTGGCACTGGATCAAAATCCTGGAACTCCCTCCCTAACAGCACTGTGGGTGTACCTACACCACATGGACTGCAGCGGCTCAAGGAGGCAGCTCACCACCACCTTCTCAAGGGCAACTAGGGATGGGCAATAAATGCTGGTCTGTCTGTCTGTCTGCCTGTCTATCTATCTACCTACCTATCTAATAAGGGCACAGCCACGTATCGTAGAGTAAGGAAAAGGGGGAAGCAGAAGAGGCCAGAAGTGTTAATTCTTCTGGGGTGGGCGGAGGGGGGATACGGGTGATGTCATGAAGGTGGAAGGAGACAGTCACACTCCAAAGGAGGCCAGTTCAATGAATTGCCACAGTACTGCCAGCTCTGTCCAACAACCTTTCAAGCTCAGCTGCCCTTCCAGAATGCAGAGTTATTACATTTCCTTCCAAACCATGTACTGTGGGCACCCCCCCCACCCCCCACCCCCCCCCCCTCCCCCCCCCGGCCCTCATGTTACAACAAGGATACAGAGACCCTGTGGAAGATGTCGAAGAAGAGTTACAAGGGTGAAACCTGAACTGGGAGGTTAGAACTATCAGGAAGGATTGAACAGGCTGAGGTCCTTTTCACTAGAAAAATGAAGAGCAAGGCATGACCCGAGAGAGTCTTTAATATTAGGAAAGGGATCGATCCTATAGACATGGAGGAGATGTTTCCAGGTGGGATGGAGATCAGAACCAGGACCGTCAATAAAAGATAGTCACTAATAAATCCGATAGGGAATTCAGGAGCAAAGAGAGTGGTGAGGATGCGGAATTCGACACCATAGGGAGTTGTTGAGGTGAATAGTATAGGATATATTTCAGGGGAAACTGGATAAACACATGAGAGAAAAAGGAATAGAAGGATATGCTGATGGGGTGAGATAGAGTAGGGTGGGGGGATGGGTGGAGGTTCACGTGGAAATGCCAGCATGGACCAGTTGGGCTGAATGGCCAATTTCCACTCTAGAAATACTCTCTAATACTATGTGTCTTACATTACAAAACCTGTTGAGAGCTACAATTGTGGGTCGAAAGTAACGCACCTTAATGTTGGGGTGAAGACGTTTCAGAGTCTGCTTGCTGTAATCACTGTTGATACCGAGCGCAAGCTCCACCTCTTTGTAGAGGATCACAAAAATCTTCACTCCTTGTTGCTGCCGGGACAAGGAAGGAAGGAAAGAAAATCAATTGAAATCAGCCCTGCTTCAATGATTGCTGAACATCACAATATACACATGGAATCACACAGCATATTGATGTGGATTGAGGGAGGATTATTGGCCAGGCCACCTAGGAGAACTCCTCTGCTCTTCTTCGAAATAGCAGACGCGGGATCATTTGTGTCCACTTGAGGGGACACTTCGGGGCCTCGGTTTAATGTCTCATCAGAAAAGCAGCACCTCTGACAGTGCAGTGCTCCCTCAGCGTGGACACCAAGCCTGTCAGGCTGGATTACGGGCTTCAATCACTGGAGTGGAGCATCAGCACATGACCATTTGACCAAATGGACCTGACTGACACCCAACAGAGAAGGCCATGGCCACAAAATCTTCCCTTCACTATGGGAATTCCCCTGACCCTGGAATGTGGGTTTTGAGGGGCAGGGAGGGGGAAGGGTAAGGGACAGACAGCAATTCTACCCCTCACATGGTCTGTTGCTATGGCGGCAGGCAATGGAGATACATGGGCAGTGCACGTGGACCTGCCCTACAATGCACGCGCACAGACACGGCAGAGAGGAACTCACGGCTTTGCGTTTGAGTACGTAGTCCAGCCTCCAGTGATTCCCTTCCACCACTGGCCTCTTGAGGAAGATTTCTGGACTCAACCTGTGCTCCACCAAGTCAAAGAACAGAAGCGTGTTAAATAGTTACTAAAATATTTTGAAACTAGCATTCGACTTAAGGCCTGGAACTATCCCTGGTATCACACAGTTAATATCTGGACTATTTTCTCAACCATTTTCCCCTCCTGTCCTGATGGTTTAGTATTATTTAAACTCAGGATGTGAACAGCACTAGCAGGGCAAAAGTAACTTCCCTGTCCTTAGAAACTAGTTGAGCCTCTCCTTGTAGCACTAGAATGGATTGCTTCAGTGGGGATTAAGAGTGAACCACATCGGTGTGGGACTGGAGACACATTGGAGAGGGACTGGAACCACATTGGGGAGGGACTGGAGACACATTGGAGAGGGACTGGAACCACATTGGGGAGGGACTGGAGACACATTGGGGAGGGACTGGAGACACATTGGGGAGGGACGGAAACCACATTGGGGAGGGACTGGAACCACATTGGGGAGGGACTGGAACCACATTGGGGGAGGGACTGGAACCACATTGGGGAGGGACTGGAGACACATTGGGGAGGGACTGGAACCACATTGGGGAGAGACTGGAACCACATTGGGGAGGGACTGGAACCACATTGGGGAGGGACTGGAACCACATTGGGGAAGGACTGGAACCACATTGGGGGAGGGACTGGAACCACATTGGGGAGGGACTGGAACCACATTGGGGAGGGACTGGAGACACATTGGGGAGGGACTGGAACCACATTGGGGAGAGACTGGAACCACATTGGGGAGGGACTGGAACCACATTGGGGAAGGACTGGAACCACATTGGGGGAGGGACTGGAACCACATTGGGGAGGGACTGGAACCACATTGGGGAAGGACTGGAACCACATTGGGGGAGGGACTGGAACCACATTGGGGAGGGACTGGAACCACATTGGGGAGGAACTGGAACCACATTGGGGAAGGACTGGAACCACATTGGGGAGGGACTGGAACCACATTGGGGATGGGAGTGGAACCACATTGGGGATGGGACTGGAACCACATTGGGGATGGGACTGGAACCACATTGGGGATGGGACTGGAACCACATTGGGGATGGGAGTGGAACCACATTGGGGAAGGACTGGAACCACATTGGGGATGGGAATGGAACCACATTGGGGATGGGACTGGAACCACATTGGGGATGGGACTGGAACCACATTGGGGATGGGACTGGAACCACATTGGGGATGGGACTGGAACCACATTGGGAATGGGACTGGAACCACATTGGGGATGGGAGTGGAACCACATTGGGGAGGGACTGGAACCACATTGGGGATGGGACTGGAACCACATTGGGGATGGGACTGGAACCACATTGGGGAGGGACTGGAACCACATTGGGGATGGGACTGGAACCACACTGGGGAGGGACTGGAACCACATTGGGGATGGGACTGCAAACACATTGGGGATGGGACTGGAACCACACTGGGGGAGGGACTGGAACCACATTGGGGAGAGACTGGAGACACATTGCGGGAGGGACTGGAACCACATTGGGGAGGGACTGAAGACACATTGCGGGAGGGACTGGAACCACATTGGGGAAGGACTGGAGACACATTGCGGGAGGGACTGGAACCACATTGGGGTTGGACTGGAGATACATTGGGGATGGGACTGGAACCACATTGGGGATGGGACTGGAACCACATTGGGGATGGGACTGGAATCACATTGGAGAAGGGACTAGAACCACATTGGGGAGGGACTGGAACCACATTGGGGAGGGACTGGAACCACATTGGGGTGGGATTCGAGGGTGGTTTTCTTTTGCTGATGGACATGAGCGAGTTGGTTGGGTTTCTGGGATGGCCTGGCTGTTGCCATGGTTATTATTTTCTGTTAGCGCCACCCAACAAATCATCAGCTGAATTTAATTCAACTTCACAACTCCTCAGAGCAGAGAAGGTTAAGGGATTTAAATTTAATAATAATGTTTAAGTCAGTGGGAGCGTAGGGAGAGTAAATGAAGAGAAACTGTTTCCAATACCTGAAGGATCAATAACCAAAGGGCGCAGATCACGAAATGAATGGTTAGGATTTGCAATGCACGGCCTGATACAGGTTCAATAATATCCTTCAGGAGGGTATTGGATAAATGAAGGAGAAAAAAATTAGAAGGAATGGAAGAAGAGTGGAACTAGAAACAGAAAATTCCGGAAAATCTCAGCATGTCTAGCAGCGTCTGTGGAGAGAGAAACAGAGCTCGGATTTTTAAAATATTTGTTCATGGGATTTGTTCCTCGCTGACTGGGCCAGCATTTTCAGTTTTTATTTCAGATTTCCAGTATTTTGCTTTTACTGAAGGGCGGAACACTAACTGGACTGCTCTTCCAAAGAGTCTGCACAGACTCGGACAGACAGGCCAGCTGACATCCTCCTGTGCCGTTCTCTTCCCTGAGTGACTCGCAGCGGCGGAGGTTGGACTCAGGGCCTGCCTTTTCTGGGGGTACTGACCTATGGGATGTCCGCACCCCTGTGGTACCTCACTGTAGGGTCATTTTTCATTGGTGAGTGATGTGACAGATCATTTGACAGCAATGGACATTTTACCTCAACTCTGCCCTGAATAAATACCAACAACAACAACAACTTGCATTCATATAGCACTTTTAACAGAGTAAAACATCCCCAAAGGCATTTCACAGGAGTGTAAGTCAACCACAACTGGACACCATGGAGACATATGAGAAATTCTTAAAGGGTTTGACAGGTAGATGCTGGGAGGCTATTTGCCCCTGGCTGGGGAATGACAGTGAGCCCAAATTAAGGGGGAGAAATGATTGGAAAAGAATCAAAAATTAAACAACAACATCACATCTCAACTGATCAAAGTGATGCTCTACTTACCACCAATCTGTGATGAATATTTCCTCTTTGGCATCTTCCAAAGCATCTGCCAAATCTTCAAAATATCCTTTAGCATTTACGTACCTGTGAATAAAGTGAAGCCGGGGTTAAAGGGCATTCACTTATACAGCATCTCATCATATCTCAGACAGACCTGAAACACATTGAGGTGGGGCGGGTAGCAGAGTGAGTAGGGTTGGTTGGGTGGGGGAGGGAAGGGGTAAGGAGTGGAGGGTAGGGGGGGGGGCGGAGTGGAGTAGTGGGCAGGGAGGAGTGAGAGGGTGAGGGGAGTCCAGGTGGAAAATTGGTTTAACTGCCGAAAATGATCCCCTCCTTTAGGGTTTTTGGGCTCTTGCTGTGCCGATACATTCGTACTCCACACACAGAAACAGGTACAGTTAGGACTCGAGGAATTTAGTTTTCCGTACATTGCGCTCTGATTGGTTACCATTTACACAGCGTGTTTTCATGCACAGCACTGAAGGATTTGAAGCGCTGATCTTCGAGGAAGACTACGGCATGTTTGCGAATAAATTCTTCAATCGCTTGACCCCACCAGCGAGCATGGCGGTAATTGTTGCATTTGATGATCAAAGTCCTGGATTGGGACAGAAAGAACATCATCAAATTTATATTTCAGATTCTGTCAGCATTGTCGCTCTGACAGTGCAGCACTCCCTCAATGCTGACCCTCCGACAGTGCGGCGCTCCGTAAGTACTGACCCTCTGACAGTGCAGCGCTACCTCAATGCTGACCCTCGGACAGTGCAGCACTCCCTCAGTACTGACCCTCTGACAGTGCAGCACTACCTCAATGCTGACCCTCCGACAGTGCGGCGCTCCGTAAGTACTGACCGTCTGACAGTGCAGCGCTACCTCAATGCTGACCCTCTGACAGTGCAGCACTACCTCAGTACTGACCCTCCAACAGTGCGGCGCTCCGTAAGTACTGACCCTCTGACAGTGCAGCACTCCCTCAGTACTAAACCTTCCACAGCGCAGATTTTCCTCAGCACTGACCCTCCAACCGTACAGAACTCCTTCAGCACTCCTTGACAGAAATCTTTGTATCCTCACTGGCTATGGGTGAGGTCCCAGAGGACTGGAGAATGGCCAATGTTGTTCCATTGTTTAAGAAGGGTAGCAGGGATAATCCAGAAAATTACAGGCTGGTGAGCCTTACGTCAGTGGTAGGGAAATTATTGGAGAAGATTCTTCGTGACAGGATTTACTACCATTTGGAAGCAAATGGGCATATTAGTGAGAGGCAGCATGGTTTTGTGAAGGGGAGGTCGTGTCTCACTAACTTGATCGAGTTTTTCGAGGAAGTGACAAAGATGATCAATGATGGAAGGGCAGTGGATGTTATCTACATGGATTTCAGTAAGGCCTTTGACAAGGTCCCTCATGGCAGACTGGTACAGAAGGTAAAGTCGCACGGGATCAGAGGTGATTTGGCAAGATGGATACAAAATTGGCTTGGTCATAGAAGACAGAGGGTAGCAGTGGAAGGGTGCTTTTCTGAATGGAGAGCTGTGACTAGTGGAGTTCCACAGGGATCAGGTGGTGGGACCTTTGCTGTTTGTGGTATACATAAATGATTTAGAGGAAAATGTAACTGGGCTAATTAGTAAGTTTGCAGACGACACTAAGGTTGGAGGAGTTGCAGATAGTGAAGAGTATTGTCAAAGGATACAACGGGATATAGATTGGTTGGAGACTTGGGCGGAGAAATGGCAGATGGAGCTTAATCCGGACAAATGTGAGGTAATGCATTTTGGAAGGTCTAATACAAGCAGGAATTACACAGTAAATGGCAGGACCCTTAAGTGCATCGACGGGCAGATGGATCTGGGTGTACAGGTCCACAGGTCACTGAAAGTGGCAACGCAGGTGGATAAGGTAGTCAGGAAGGCATATGGCATGCTTGCCTTCATTGGCAGGGGTATTGAGTATAAAAGCTGGGAAGTCATGCTGCAGCTGTATAGAACCTTGCTTAGGGCACACTTGGAATATTGCATGCAATTCTGATCGCCACATTACTAGAAGGATATGGAGGCGTTGGAGAGGGTGCGGAGGAGGTTAACCAGGATGCTGCCTGGTATGGAGGTTATTAGTTATGAGGAGAGGTTGGAGAAACTCGGACTGTTCTCACTAGAGCGACGGAGATTGAGGGGCGACTTGATAGAAGTTTACAAAATTATGAGTGGCATAAACAGAGTAGGTAGTCAGAAGCTTTTTCCCAGGGTGAAAGAGTCAATTACTAGGGGGCATAGATTTAAGGTGAGAGGAGAAAACTATAGAGGAGATGTGCGGGGCAAATTTTTTACGCAGAGGGTAGTAAATGTCTGGAATTCGCTGCCAGAGGAGGTGGTGGAAGCAGGTACGATAGTGATGTTTAAGAGGCAGCTTGACAAATACATGAATAGGATGGGAATAGAGGGATATGGCCCCCGGAAGTGCAAAATGTTTTAGTTGACGGGCAATATGATCGGCACAGGCTTGGAGGGCCGAAGGGCCTGTTCCTGTGCTGTACTTTTCTTTGTTCTTTGTTCACTGACCCTCTGACAATGGGAACTCCCTCAGTTCTGACGCTGTGACAGTGCAGCACTCCCTAAGTACTGAAACTCTGACAGTGCAGCACTCCCTCAGTACTGATCCTCAGACATAGCAGCACTCCCTCAGCACTGACCTTCTGATAGTACATTGTTCCCTCAGAGCTGATCCTTCGACAGTGTAGCACTCCCTCAGTACTGACCCTCTGACAGTGCAGCGCTCCCTCAGTACTGACCCTTGGACAGTGCAGCACTCTCTCAGTACTGCCCCTCGGACAGTGCAGCACTCCCTCAGTACTGACCCTCGGACAGTGCGGCACTCCCTCAGTACTGACCCTCTGACAGTGCAGCACTCCCTCAGTACTGACCCTCTGACAGTGCAGCACTCCTTCAGTACTGACCCTCGGACAGTGCAGCACTCCCTCAGTACTGACCCTCTGACAGTGCAGCACTCCCTCAGTACTGACCATCGGACAGTGCAGCACTCCCTCAGTACTGACCCTCGGACAGTGCAGCACTCCCTCAGTACTGACCCTCTGACAGTGCAGCACTCCCTCAGTACTGACCCTTGGACAGTGCAGCACTCCCTCAGTACTGACACTCTGACAGTGCAGCACTCCCACAGTACTGACCCTTGGACAGTGCAGCACTCCCTCAGTGCTGACCCTCGGACAGTGCAGCACTCCCTCAGTACTGACCCTCTGACAGTGCAGCACTCCCTCAATACTGAACCTCTGACAGTGCAGCACTCCCTCAGTACTGACCCTCCGACAGTGCGGCACTCTCTCAGTACTGACCCTCCGACAGTGCGGCACTCCCTCGATACTGACCCTATGACAGCGCAGCACTCCCTCAGTACTGACCCTCCAACAGTGCGGCACTCCCTCAATACTGACCCTCCAACAGTGCAGCACTCCCTCAATACTAACCCTCTGACAGTGCAGCACTGCCTCAGTACTGACCCTCTGACAGTGCAGCACTCCCTCAGTACTGACCCTCTGACAGTGCAGCACTCCCTCAGTACTGACCCTCCGACAGTGCGGCACTCCCTCAGTACTGACCCTCCGACAGTGCGGCACTCCCTCAATACTGACCCTCCGACAGTGCAGCACTCCTTCAGTACTGACCCTCTGACAGTGCAGCACTCCCTCAGTACTGACCCTCGGACAGTGCAGCACTCCCTCAGTACTGACCCTCTGACAGTGCAGCACTCCCTCAGTACTGACCCTCTGAAAGTGCAGCACTCCCTCAGTACTGACCCTCCGACAGTGCGGCACTCCCTCAGTACTGACCCTCCGACAGTGCAGCACTCCCTCAGTACTGACCCTCTGACAGTGCAGCACTCCATCGGCACTGACCCTCTAACAGTGCAGCACTCCCTCGGTACTGACCCTCTGACAGTGCAGCACTCCCTCGGTACTGATCCTCTGACAGTGCAGCACTCCATCGGCACTGACCCTCTGACAGTGCTGCACTCCCTTAGTACTGACCCTCCGACAGTGCAGCACTCCCTCAGTACTGACCCTCCGACAGTGCAGCACTCCCTCAGTACTGACCCTCCAACAGTGCAGCACTCCATCGGCACTGACCCTCTGACAGTGCAGCACTCCCTCAGTACTGACCCTCTGACAGTGCAGCACTCCATCGGCACTGACCCTCCGACAGTGCAGCACTCCATCGGCACTGACCCTCTGACAGTGCAGCACTCCCTCAGTACTGACCCTCTGACAGTGCAGCACTCCCTCAGTACTGACCCTCTGAAAGTGCAGCACTCCATCGGCACTGACCCTCTGACAGTGCAGCACTCCATCGGCACTGACCCTCTGACAGTGCAGCACTCCCTCAGTACTGACCCTCTGACAGTGCAGCACTCCATCGGCTCTGACCCTCTGACAGTGCAGCACTCCCTCAGTACTGACCCTCCGACAGTGCTGCACTCCCTCAGTACTGACCCTCTGACAGTGCAGCACTCCCTCAGTACTGACCCTCCGACAATGCAGCACTCCCTCAGTACTGACCCTCCGACAATGCTGCACTCCAACTGACCCTCTGATAGTGCAGCACTCCATCGGCACTGCATCGAGACTGTCAGCTTGAATTTTGTGCTCAAGTCCTTGAAGTGCGATTTGAACCCTCACCTTCTACCACACGGTCCAGAATCTCACCCCCTGAGCTCCATTAGACTGGAGCTGCTGAAGATAATCACAGGGTCCCTGCAACCGCTTGAACTTCAATCAGCTCACTCCACAAAGTCCAATCTTTTGAACCGTGCGTTAAATTCTATGAACAAAACTCCGCTCGAGTGGTTAATGAGCCAGACTCGATTGTTTGACTTGCTTTCTTTGCACAGTTAACAATCCCCCCAGTGACAACAAAATAAATAATCACATGGTACAAACACTTCCTGGATTTCCTTAAAATGCAACCGACTATCTCCGAGAAATATTTCCTTGTTATTTTCCCATCTATCCAAATCTTTACTAATAACCAGTTGGCGATTAAAGCTGTTCATTTTTCACTTCAATCTGCTATATTGGGTCGTGACAGGATTGTAAATTTACACAATGCTGCCTGATAATTCTCCTTCCTTGCGTCAATATTTGCGACGTGCATCAACAAATTGAGATTGCCGACGGCGCCAGCCCATTATGCCGGACAAAAGCAGTCAGGCTGACACTGGCAAACATCGGCTTTCAGCTGGTTATCCCTAAGGAATGCTCATTGCAAATCCCTCGCAGGCTGATGGGTCCGGAGCTGTGAGATTCCTTGCCCGCTCACTGCAGTAACACTGCCGCTTGTGGCGTAGCTGGGTACAGACTGTCCTCAACTCCACCGTCATTCCATGCGGCTGATAGAGTGGATCGGGTGCGAGTTACAAGAATGATTCCAGCTTGAAGAACCTTAGTTATTCGGAGAGGTGTAAGTGCAGTGCCCGGAATACGCCGCAGTATTCCAGTTGGGGCTTAACCAGCGTTCTGTAAAGGTTTCCAGCACCAACTTGCACTTAGGGGCGGAATGGTCCCAGAATTGCACTGTGCAGCAGCGGGCGTTAAAAACGGCGTTTTAACCGCCGGCCGCAATGGTGGCTATTCGCGCGGTATCGTCCTCTTCCCGCCTCATTAATTATTCAGCCACAGGAAACACGCTGTCTCGCTGGTGGGGGGCCCCTGAATCACTCACCACCCGTTACCTCACCACTTCCTCACTCTGGGTGCCATATCTAAACTGCAGCCATGTGCACACAGTTCTCAATGCTCGCAGCCCAGGACTGCTCCAGTGTAGACATGGCCCTGAAAGCCAAGAAGAGTTCAGTGACCCGTCACTGGACTGCCTTTTGGAGGCTCCACAGTGATGTCCCCAACCCCCGCTCTGGCCGCAGGAGGTCCAGCAATCTCACCACTCCGGCTTGGGAGGCAGTGCCAGTGGCAGGGTGGTCAGTGCCAATGCTGCACAGAAGAGGTTGGCCATCCAGTGCAGATAGAGGATGAATGATCTGACCCGTGCCTCCAGGGTAAGGCAACAACCTGGTCACTCTAAACTCACACACTCACAAGGCCCTCACTCACTCACTGCCAGCTCAAGGGACATCACCACTCACTAACTCTCTCACACACACCCTCACATCTCCGTCTGGCCTCATCTCCTCTGGAGACTGCCTCTTTGCCCTCACCATCTTGAGGCCACTTGCACAGATCAACATGTGCCCCCTCACACACACCCTGAGATACCCTCCTTCCCCAGTACAGCCCTCACCCTACAGCCCCTTCCCTTGCCTGGGGCCTCTTCTCCCCCTTCCCCAAGCAAGCCCTAGCCCTGCAGCCATTGTAAAGTCACCCCATCTGACAGCTGGTCTGGGAGGTAGAGACCTGCCCGTGAGACCCCCCTAACAGTGATGTGGTGCTGCCTGCGCAGCCTGGTGCTGACGACCTGATGAGTGCTGCCCGAAGCAAGAGAGGTGAACAAACCTCGAAGTCCTGAGCGTGGTGCAGCCCACCAGGTGTAGTTGGGAAACACATCGGTGTGCCCGGATCATCCAGCAAGTGGGGTGGCTCCAGCGAGCAGAGCTTAGAATGAGATGCTAAAGCATTGAAATTAGGTCCCAACTTGTGGCGGCAGTGAACATGGCCCCACTATTGCTGGCTGGAGCGGACGGTCACAAACTGGTTTCACGACAGAGTAAAACCGATTTTTCTCGCCATACTGTCCGCTCCTGCCCACCATGATGCCTGATGCCAACGGCAGTGGAAAATGCCACCCTATGTTTTCTTTCATTCATTTATGGAATATGGATACCACTGGCTGGGCCAGCATTTATTGCCCATCCCTAATTGCCCTTCAGAGGGTGATGGTGAGCTGCCTTCTTAGTGGGGGGTAGTTCCAGGATTTTGACCCAGTGACAGTGAAGGAACGGCGATATATTTCCAAGTCAGGATGGTGAGTGGCTTGGAAGGGAACTTCCAGGTGGCGGTGTTCCCATCTATCTGCTGCCCTTGTCCTTCTAGATGGTGGGTTTGGAAGGTGCTGTCTAAGGAGACTTGGTGAATTCCTGCAGTGCATCTTGTAGATGGTACACACTGCTGCTACTGTGCGTCGGTGTTGGAGGGAGTGAATGTTTGTGGATGTGGTGTCAGTTAAGCGGCTGCTTTGTCCTGGATGGTGTCAAGCTTCTTGAGTGTTGTTGGAGCTACACTCATCCAGGCAAGTGGAGAATATTCCATCGCACTTCTGACTTGTGCCTTGTAGATGTGGACTGGCTTTGGGGAATCAGGAGGTGAGTTACTCGTTGCAGGATTCCTAGCCCCTGACCTGCTCTTGTAGCCACCATATTTATGTGGCTAGACCAGTTTAGTTTCTGGTCAATGCTAAACCCCAGGATATTGATAGTGGAGAATTTGGCGATGGTAATGTCATTGAACATCAAGGGGCAATGGTTAGATTCTTTCTCGCTGGGGATTGTCATTGCCTGGCACTTCTGTGGCATGAATGTTACTTGTCACTTGTCAGCCCAAGCCTGGATATTGTCCAGGTCTTGCTGTATTTGGACATGGACTGCTTCAGTATCTGAGGAGTTGTGAATGGTGCTGAATATTGTGCAATCATCAGCGAACATCCCCACTTCTGACCTTCTGATGGAAGGAAGGTCATTGATGAAGCAGCTGAAGATGGTTGGGCCGAGGACACTACCCTGAGGAACTGCTGCAGTGATGTCCTAGAGCTGAGGTGACTGACCTCCAACAACCACAGCCATCTTCCTTTGTGCGAGGTATAAATCCAACCAGCGGAGAGTTTTCCCCCTGATTCCCATTGACTCCGGTTTTGCTAGGGCTCCATGATGCCACACTCGGTCAAATGCTGCCTTAATGCCTGGAGTTCAACTCTTTTGTCCATGTTTTTTTTGCCTTTTGTCCAAGGCTGTAATGAGGTTAGGAGATGAGTGACCCTAACTGAATCCAAACTGAGCATCAGTGAGCAGGTTATTGCTAAGCAAGTGCTGCTGGAAGCACTTGTCGATGACCCTTCCATCACTTTACTGATGATGGAGATTAGACTGATGGGATGGTAATTGGCCAGATTGGATTTGTCCTGCTTTTTTTGTACAGGACATACTTGGGCAATTTTCCACATTTATGGATTGATGCCAGTGTTGTAGCTGTACTGGAACATCTTGACTAGGGGCGCGGCAAGTTCTGGAGCACAAGTCTTCAGTGCTATTGCCGGAATGTTGTAAGGGCCCATAGCCTTTGCATTATCCAGTGTCTTCAGCCATTTCTTGATATCATGTGAAGTGAATCGAATTGACTGAAGACTGGCATCTGTGATGCTGGGGATCTCTGGACGAGGCTGAGATGGATCATCCACTCGGCACTTCCAGCTGAAGTTTGTTGTGAATGCTTCAGCCTTGTCTTTTGCGCTGATGTGTTGGGCTCCCTCATCATCGAGAATGGGGATATTTGTGGAGCCTCCTCCTCTAGTGAGTTGTTTAATTGTCCACCAGAATTGGATGTGGCAGGACTGCAGAGCTTAGATCTGATCCATTGGTTGTGGGATCGCTTAGCTCTGTCTTTGCTGCTTATGCTGTTTGGCACGCAGGTAGTCCTGTGTTGTAGCTTCACCAGGTTGACACCTCATTTTTAGTATGCCCGGTGCAGTCCCTTGCATGCCCTCCTGCACTCTTCATTAAACAACCTTTAACATATTCAAACATCCCAAGAAATTTACAGGAATGTTATCAGACAATATTTGGCAGCAAGCCACATAAAGAGCGATGAGGTGGTGGATGCATTACAGCTCACCCAGCGAGTCCAAGTTGCTGTGGTAACACACATGTTTACATGTATGCTGTAGTCTGGAGTTATGGATAGTGATGGTAGAGGTTCCAATTTTCTTTCCATCACATGGGCAGATCAGGAATCTGTCCTGCTCTGACTGCCTGCCATTGGTGTGCGCTTGAAGAATTTACAGGTTGATGCTCAACCTCTTTGGCCAGGTTATGAACAAACCTTCCTTGGCCATCGAGTCCTGGATTGGGACTTGAACCCGGAGCCTCCGCCTCAGAAGCAGGAACGCTACCCACTGGACCACAAGACCTCCAACAAGATTATCAATCTTTAAATCCAAGGTATTCCGACCAGTGGCCCAAGTTTTGGCGAAAGAGAGAGGTTTTCAGGTTGGAAGTGTTTAGTCATGAGGCTGCAGCCATCTAGAGGTGTGAGGCAGTCTTGATGGGTAGGAATTCATCAAGGCTCCTTTGACAGCACCTTCCAATCCCATGACCACTACCATCTGGAAGGACAGGGCAGTAGGCACATGGGAACACCACCACCTGGAAGTTCCCCTCCAAGTCACTCACCGTCCTGACTTGGAAATATATCGGCCGTTCCTTCACTGTCATTGGGTCAAAATCCTGGAACTCCCTCCCTAACAGCACTGTGGGTGTACCTACACCACATGGACTGCAGCGGTTCAAGAAGGCAGCTCACCACCACCTTCTCAAGGGCAATTAGGAATGGGAAATAAATGCTGGCCCAGCCAGCGATGCCCACATCCCATAAATATATTCGAGAGGCCATAGTTTTAGGCTAAAGGGTGATAGATTTATATCAGGGATGAGGAGGAATTACTTTTCTCAAAGGGTCGTGAATCTGTGGAATCCACCACCTCAGAGTGCAGTGGATGCCGGGACGCTGAATAAATTTAAGGAGATAGACAGGTTTTTAATTAGTAATGGGTTGAAAGGTTATGGGGAGAGTGCGGGAAATTGGAGTTGAGGCTGAAATGAGATCAGCCATGATCGTGTTGAATGGCGGGGCAGGCTCAAGGGGCTGAATGGCCTACTCCTGCTCCTAGTTCTTATGTTTTATTATGTTATGTAAATATATTTTTTGGAAGTGGTCTTTTCCTGCATGTCAATTTTCTTATGTTTATGTATCAACTTGGCCTCATTTCCTGTGAGTGATGAATGGGGAAGAAAAATCAGCAGAACTTCTGCTCTCCACTGATACTGCTGACTATGAGCTAAGGTTAAAATCTTGCTTGGCTTATGTTGCATAAACCACGTAGTCAGTTTAAATTTGAGGAACCAAAGGTTAGTATGAAGGCCCAAAGTGAGGGTGAGAACAATAAGGGAAGAATGTATGTTTATACAGCACCTTTCACAACCTGAGGGCTTCCCAAGGAGTTTTAGTTAACAAAGTACTTCTCAAAGTGTAATCACTGTTGTGATGTCGGAAACTCAGCTGTCACATAAGATCCTATGAACAGCAAAGTGATAATAATGGGTTACCGAGTTTTGGTGATATTGGCCCACGACACTGGGAGAGCTCCCCTGCTCTTCAGCCAATAGTGACCATGGGAAATTTCATGTCCACCTGACATGACAGACAGGACCTCAGTTTATCATCTCATCCTAAAGACAGCGTCTCCAACAGTGTAGCATTCCCTCTGTACTGAACTAGAATATCAGCCTAGATTATGTGCTCAAGGGTAGAAGGTTCAGGAGCCTCCACCATCCAAAGAGTTGGCAGGGAACATGTTCCCACTGTTTCCAGCAGCCCCGATGTCATTTCACGCTCTAACAAGCATTGATTGACAGAAGGCAGGACTTCTGCCCCTCACCGGGAGGGAGGCCCACCTTGGAAAGCTTCCGGCTAATCAGATTGGCCGGCAGCTCTCCAGTCATTCCAGGAACAGCGCTGCAGTGGCCGGAAGAGGCACTGCAGGTAGCCGCCTGACACTAAGTGCGGGGAACGGAAGGAGAAGTCAGTGGCAGGGGTGAAGGGGTGGAGGGCTAGGGAAGGCCTGGGGGGGTGGGGGGCCACATAAGGGGTGACTGGGCTCTCGGGGGATAGGCCGGAGAATGGGGGGGAGAGGAAGGTCCAGAGGTCACCAGGCCCTAAGGTGAGGGCAGCCCCAGTCAGAAGAAGGCTTCTGATGGAGGCACCCCCTACCCTTCCCACTCAAGATGAAACTCTGTTCAATTTTGAGTTGCCCTCCGACCCGAGCCACAATCAGCCTGCCAGCCTAAACATTGAGGCTGAGCAAGAAAAGGCCCTTAAGCGGTCATCGATGGCCATTCAAGGCCTTATCTGGGGCAAGGCAGGCTCCCTGTCCCAGGACCTGCCGGCCCGAGTGTAAAATCGCCACCAGATTTGTCTGGGCGGCATCCTGGAGGGAATCCCATCCATGGAATTTCACGCTCCCCCCACAACCCCACCCCACCACCCCGCCTCAGAGCCCACCTGAGGGGTTGGGGGGGTTGAGTGTAAATTCTGGTCCAAGTCTCGAGGGTGGGACTTGAACTAAAATTTTCTAACTCAAAGGCAAGGGTGTCTAAACCACAGCTGACACCGCCGATTATGGTTTGGTGCAATGCAGCACCAATTATTATCAAACGAAGGCGGTTGGTGCCATACCTGGACAGGTTTTCGATTCTGATGCCGTATTTAGTCTCGGTTTCCTTGGCGCCCAACTTGATGCTGAATTCTTTGTCCACAAGTAGAACGAAGGCGACGGCACCGGAATCTGACTTCATGTACAAAATGAATGAATCTTTCACTGCCAACCACCTGGGGAGCAAAGCACAGGAACAGCACTCAGATCGGACACCTCCAATGTCCCCTGTCTAGCGCAGTACCCGGGTTTCAGATGAAAGTAAACTCTATGGCCTTGAAAGGAGATGACTGAGGTGGACTTCATGGAGAAATGCAACAACCAGTCGCATCGGACGTACTAAACTCACTGTGCCCTCCCCTGCCTGAGTTCAGCTGCAGCTGAAACCCACGTCCATATCTTTGTGACCTCCGGACTTGACTATTCGAACATGCTCCTGGCCAGCTTCCCATCTTCCAAACTCTTTAGACTTCAGCTCATCCAAAACTCTGCTGCCTGTGTCCTAACTTGCACCAAATCCCATTCACCCACCCACTCCCGGTCCTCACTGACCTACATGGGCTCCCAGTCTAACAATGTTTCAATATTAAAACTTCCCTCCCATACATCTGTGACCTCAACCAGTCTTAATGCCACCGAGATCTCTGCACTCCTGTAATCCCAGTCTCTTGTACCTACCCAATTTTTAATCACTCCACCATTGGCGGCCGTGCCTTCAGCTGCCTGGGCTCCAAGCTCTGGAATTCCCTCCCTAAACCTCTCCACCTCTTTACTGCCCTCCACCTTAAAACCTATCCCTTTAACCAAGACCTTTCATAATATGTGGCTTGATGCCAAATGTTGCTTGATAATCGCTTCTGTGAAGCAGCTTGGGATGTTTTACTGTGTTAAATGTGCTGTATAAATGGAAGTTGCTGTTGTTGCACAAGACGATCTGTTGAAGCTGCTGTCATGATTGTCACCTTTCTCTCCATGGATGTCACATTAACCAACAGAAGACAAACGAATGGCAGGGTTACATACCTCTTGGACCAACGATAACATATTTGACTCCTCCCACAACAGTTGAGTCCTGGAATTCTGTGGCCTCCGGAACGTTTCATCACAAAGCCTTCCCTACAAATGTGAAGGAATACCGGTTAATCACAGTGATCCACCACACAAGGAAACATCTCCAACAAAACACAAGTGGGCTACTTTCAACTGGCAATGGCCGGTGGTGGAGTGGGTGGGGATAGGACTAACAGGTGGTAACAGGTTGTCTACCCTCTAGAGATGGGGGTTGCCAACCCTCCAAGATTGCCCTGGAGTCTCCAGGAATTCACAGGATCACAGTGCAGAAGAGGCCCTTTGGCCCATCGAGTCAGCACCAACATGTGAGAAACACCTGACCTACATACCTAATCCCATTTACCAGCACTTGGCCCATAGCCTTGAATGTTATGATGTGCCAAGTGCTCATCCAGGTACTTTTTAAAGGATATGAGGCAACCCGCCTCCACCACCCTCCCAAGCATTGCATTCCAGACCGTCACCACCCTGTGGGTAAAAAAGTTTTTCCTCACATCCCCCCTAAACCTCCTGTCCCTCACCTTGAACTTGTGTCCCCTCGTGACTGACCCTTCAACGAAGGGGAACAGCTGCTCCCTATCCACCCTGTCCATGTCCCTCATAATCTTGTACACCTCGATCAGGTCGCCCCTCAGTCTTCTCTGCTCCAACGAAAACAACCCAAGTCTAACCAACCTCTCTTCATAACTTAAATGTTTCATCCCAGGTAACATCCTGGTGAATCTCCTCTGCACCCCCTCCAGTGCAATCACATCCTTCCTATAATGTGGCGACCAGAACTGCACACAGTACTCCAGCTGTGGCCTCACCAAGGTTCTATACAACTCCAACATGACCTCCATACTTTTGTAATCTATGCCTCGATTGATAAAGTCAAGTGTCCCATGTGTCTTTTTCACCACCCCACTAACATGCCCCTCTGCCTTCAGAGATCTATGGTCACACACGCCAAGGTCCCTTTGTTCCTCAGAACTTTCTAGTGTCATGCCGTTCATTGAATACTTCCTTGTCAAATTACTCCTTCCAAAGTGTATCACTTCACACTTTTCAGGGTTAAATTCCATCTGCCACTTATCTGCCCATTTGACCATCCCGTCTATATCTTGTAGCCCAAGACACTCAACCTCACTGTTAACCACCAGGCCAATCTTTGTGTCATCCGCAAACTTACTAATCCTACCCCCCACATAGTCATCTCTGACGTTTATATAAATGACAATAGGGGACTCAGCACAGATCCCTGTGGTACGCCACTGGACACTGGCTTCCAGTCACTAAAGCATCCTTCTGTCATCACCCTCCGTCTCCTACAACTAAGCCAATTTTGAATCCACCTTATCAAATTACCCTGTATCCCATCTGCATTTGCCATCTTTATAAGTCTCCCATGTGGGCCCTTGTCAAAGATTTTGCTGAAATCCTTATAAACTACATCAACTGCACTGCCTTCATCTACACACCTGGTCACCTCCTCAAAAAATTCAATCAAATTTGTTAGGCATGACCTCCCTCTGACAAAGTCATGCTGACTATCCCTGATCAAACCTTGCCTCTCCAAGTAGAGGTAGATTCTCTCCTTCAGAATTTTCTCCATTAGTTTCCCAACAACTGATGTTAGACTCACTGGTTTGTAGTTCCCTGGCTTATCTCTACAACCCTTCTTAAATTGTGGAATCACATTAGCTGTTCTCCAGTCCTCTGGCACCTCCCCCGTGGCCAGAGAGGAATTAAAAATTTTGGTCAGAGCCCCTGCGATCTCCTCCCTTGCCTCCCTCAGCAGTCTGGGACACAAATCATCCGGACCTGGAGATTTGTTCACTTTTAAGCCGGCCAACACCTCCAATACCTTGTCACTCCCGATATCAATTTGCTCAATAACCTCGCAGTCTCTCTCTCCCTGAGTTCGATACCTTCATCCTCATTCTCTTGGGTGAAGACAGACGTTAAGTATTTGTTCAAAACTCTACCGATGTCCTCTGGCTCCACCCATAGATTGCCCCCTTGTTCCCTAATGGGGTCCCTACTCTTTCCCTGGTTATCCTCTTCCCATTGATATACTTATAGAATATCTTGGAATTTTCCCTACTTTTACCAGCCAGAGCTTTTTCATTTCCCCTCTTTGCTCTCCTAATTGCTTCCTTAAGCTCCACCCTGTACTTTCTGTACTCCACTAATGCCTCTGCTGATTTGCTTCCCTTGTACCTGCTAAAAGCCTCTCTTTTCCTTCTCATCGTAACCTGAATATCTCTGGTCATCCATGGTTCTCTGGGCTTGTTACTCCTTCCTATCACCCTAGGGGGAACATGTTGAGCCTGTACCCTCCACATTTCCTTTTTGAACACCCCCCACTGTTCCTCTGTAGATTTCCCCACAAGTAGCTGTTCCCAGTCTACCTTGGCCAGATCCTGCCTTATTTTACTAAAATCCACTCTCCCCCAATCCAAAACATTTTTTTGCAACTTGTCTTTTTCTTTGTCCATAACAAACTTAAACTGTACCATGTTGTGGTTGCTATCACTAAAATGCTCGCCCACCACCACCTCAGCCACCTGTCCAGCTTCATTCCCCAGAATTAGGTCCAGCAATTCACCGTCCCTTGTTGGACCCTCTACATATTGACATAAAAAGTTCTCCTGTACACATTTCAAGAAATCCACTTCATCCAAGCCCTTAACATTATGCCTATCCCAATTAATGTTGGTCAAGTTGAAATTACCAAATATAATAACCCTATTGTTATTGTTTTTACACACCTCCGCAAATTGTGCACATATTTGCTCCTCAATTTCCCGCTGACTATCTGGGGGTCTATAATAAACACCTAACAATGTGGCTGCCCCTTTTTTATTCCTAAGCTCTACCCATAAAGCTTCATTCGATGGCCCCTCCAAGATATCATCTCTCCTTACTGCAGTAACTGACTCCTTAACTAATAATGCAATGCTTCCTCCTCTTTTACCCCCTCCCCTGTCTCGCCTGAAGATTCTATATCCCAGAATGTTGAGCTGCCAATCCTGCTCTTCCCTCAACCACGTCTCAGTGATGGCTACTATATCACAAGTCCACGTGTCAATCCTCACCCTTAACTCATCCGTTTTACCTGTAATACTCCTGGCATTAAAGTAGAGGCCATCCAGCCTTGCCTTACTCCCTTGAAACTTAATGCAGCTGTACTCCCTCTGACTTAATTGTTTTACTGTATTATGATGTGTCCCTATTCTGCTAACATTCTGTGTCCACTCCCCCTGCCTAATTACTTTAAACCCCTACCAACAGCACTAGCAAACCCGCCCGCAAGGATGTTAGTCCCGCTCTGGTTCAGATGTAGACCGTCCCATCTTTGGAGATTTGAAGAATTGGAGATTAATCTCCAGGACACTGTTCAGAGCAAAACCTAGGGAGGAAAATGACTGGGGCATTAAAAAAAAATTGCCTGTAACAAATTTTCATTGAATGCTTTTGTTATTAATAATAGAAGTATTGGAGAATGGTGAGAAAAAGCTGTTTGAATTAAGGTCAAGAACCAGCCAATCAGGTAATGAAGAGGCTATTTCCTTTCTGATTGGCTGTGGGAAGGCAGGATGGTGTCAGGTGGGCATGTCAGGGAACCAATGACAGAAGCGTAGGGGCAGAGCAGTTGGCGAGAGGACACCATATGATCAGTCCTCCAGGGATATATCCATCAGAGTTGGCAACGTGAGTTATATATCTGTTCCCATTTTCATACCATTTATTTTATTCTTTCACAGGATGTGGGCATCGTTGGCTAGGCCAGTAATTATTGCCCATCCCTAATTGCCCTTGAGAAGGTGGTGGTGAGCTGCCTTCTTGAATCACTGCAGTCCATGTGGTGTAGGTACACCCACAGTGCTGTTAGGGAGGGAGTTCCAGGATTTTGACCCAGTGACAGTGAAGGAACGGCGATATATTTCCAAGTCAGGTTGGTGAGTGGCTTGGCGGGGAACTTGTAGGTGGTGGTGTTCCCATCAATCTACTGCCCTTGTCTTTCTAGATGGTAGCAGTCACGGATTTGGAAGGTGCTGTCGAAGGGGCCTTGGTGAGTTGCTACTGTGCATCTTGTAGATGGTACACACTGCTACCACTGTGCATCAGTGGTTAAGGGGGTGAATGTTGAAGGTGATGGAAAGGGTGCCTTCAAGCGGACTGCTTTGTCCTGGATGGTGTTGAGCTTCTTTGGTGTTGTTGGAGCTGCACTCATCCAGACACATGTCAAATCTCCCACTGCTCCTGTCTCCCACCTCGGCCCCTCAATGAGAATTCCAGGACCCATAGGAGGTTGGTGACCATCACTGTCCCGAGTTTCGTGTCGCACCTGTTTGATGTTTGTTGCGGACAGTTCACACACACACACACACACACCCATGTATCTCTCTACTCATGTGGCCATTCACTGGAAGCCTCCATTTCAAGATGTCTGGTGTGAATGGAAAATTGTAGCCAACAAAGATAAACAACAGGTCTGGTGATGAGGCTGAGAATAAATTCACTTGCAATCTGATTTGGCTGAAATTCCATAGGACAAGACAGCAGATAAGGGAACCATTTGATTCACCATAACTGCACCAGCTCTTTGACACCGATCCTATTGCTTTGATTTTCTCTGCACCTTCCACAGACCCCTGCAAATCTTTCCTGTTCACGTAATTACCCAATTCCCTTCTGAAAATTACCATTGATACTGCTGCCAGCGGCAACACCTCCAACATCATCGTAAATCACTGTGTGAAAAAATCCTCCAACCCTCAGCTCTGCTTCTTTTTCCAATTCTCTTCAATCTGTGTCTCTCTGGTTACCCACCCTCCTGCCACTGGAAACGCTTTCTCCCCAGTTATTCTGTCAAAACCCCTCATGATTTTGAACGCCTCGAGTAAATACCCCCTTCATCTTCTTTTTGATGCAACTGACTGACCAGGGCCAGAAGACAGTTAGGAGTCAGCTACTTGGATAAGCACCTGGAGTCACCTATTAGCCCAGGCCAGGTAAGTGGTTTGGGGGGGGGGGGGGGGGGGGAAGGGGGGCCGGATTCCTTCCATAAATAATTTTCGGGAGCGAGTTGGGTTTTTATGACTAATTGACAGGTTCGTGGCCGCTTTTCCTGAGGCCAGGGGCTGGATTTTCAAATGGCCGCAGGGTCGGTACCCCATGTGGAACGGGATTTCAAAATGGAGGTTACATCAGGATCCTGACTCCTCAGGTTATTTTGTAATTTTCAAACTGACGCCTGGGAGGGGGTAGGGAATGGGGAAAGAGCTGGACACTAATTAACGGCCTCTCTCTGTGTTGCAACAATTCTGTGATTCTGAGTCCTTGTGACACCCCGACTAGATCACCAAACTCAGCACATGGTCCTGTGTAGCTCTGAGCTAGGCCAGTCAGTTTATCCGGGATGTCAGAATAAGGAATGTATAATGAAGATAACAAGAGAGGCTACGGGGAATAGTGTGGAGTGGTAGACATTCTAGACAGTGTCACTCAGACAGTGGGCTGAATGGCCTTCCTCTGTGCTCTAAGGTTCTATGTAGCTGTGATCCCAAAATGTTACATGAGGGGTAGCAGAGTGTCGAGAGACTGATTCTCACTTACAGGCCCTTTGGTCCGAGATGATGAATGAATGAGAGCTGATTGATGCCAATAAATTCCATCTGCAAAAAGAAAAGATACAGAGCCTTTCACATCTGCAGGACATTTCAAAACACTTTACAGCCAATGAAATGCAGTCACTACTGTAATGTAGGAAACACAGCTGCTAATTTGTGCACAGCAAGCTCCCACAAACAGCAGTGTGATAATGACCAGATCATCTGTTTTTAGTGATGTTGATTGAGGGATAAATATTAGCCAGGACACTGGGAATATCTCCCCTATTCTTTTGCAAAATAGTGCTGTGGGATCTTCTACGTTCACCTGAAAGGACAGAAGAAGCCTTGGTCGCATCCTAAAGACAGCTCCTCCAACATTGCAGCACTCTCTCAGCGCTGCACTGGACAATCAGCCTGGACTACGTGTTCACATCTCTGGGGTTGAATGTGAATCCACAACCTTCTGACGTGGAGGTGAGACTATCACTCACTGACCCCCCAGCAACACTCAGAGAAGGAGCACATCAGCAGTATGAATAAGGCAGGACATTTGGTGATCAGCGCCTGGGTCCTTCATCATCTCATCGGAACGCGGCTGCCTCGTGAATGATAGCGAGCTATAAATATCCTCTTAGCTTCAGCGACATCAGTCACACAGCACGATGGCCTGAGTCATTCTCTGGGTGTTATCTCGCACTGACCTTCGGTCTATCTGGGTAATATTAAAAGCCGGAGCTGCAAGAGCAGCCTCTGTAAACAAAGCAAAAATGCGTACCTTTCACATCCACAGCTTTGGAAAATCTTTGATCCCTTTAAGGAGGGTGTGAGGGATAGGCCAGAAAATTATAGGCCGGTCAGTCTGACTTCGGTGGTGGGCAAATTATTTGAATCAATTCTGAGAGACAGGATAAACTGTCACTTAGAAAGGCACAGATTGATCTGGGACAGTCAGCATGGTTTTGTTAGGGGAAGGTCGTGTCTTACTAACAATAGTATTTTTTGAGGAAGTAACAAGGAGGATTGATGAGGGGAGTGCAGTGGATGTTGTCTACATGGATTTCAGTAAGGCAGTTGACAAGGTCCCATATGGCAGACTGGTCAGGAAAATGAGATCTCATGGGATACAGGGGAAGGTGGCGAGTTGAATCCAAAATGGACTCAGTGACAGGAAACAAAGGGTAATGGTCGATGGATGTTTTTGTGAATGGAAAGCGGTTTCCAGTGGTGTTCCACAGGGCTCAGTGTTGGAGACCTTGCTGTTTGTTGTATATATTAATGATTTAGTCTTAAATGTGGGAGGCAGGATTGGGAAATTTGCAGATGACAAAAATTGGTCTTGTAGTTGATAGTGAAGAGGATAGCTGTTGACTCCAGAATGATATCAATGGTTTGGTTGAGTGGGTGGAGAAGTGGCTAATGGAATCCAATCCGGAAAAGTATGGGGTAATGAATTTGGGGAGGGCAAACAATAAATTCAATAAACGGGAAGTTATTGAGAGGGTTTGAGGAAGTGAAAGACCTTGGAGTGCAGGTCCACAGGTCCTTGAAGGTGGCAGGACAGGTGGACAAAGTGGTCAGGAAATCACATGGAATGCTTTCCTTTATTGGGTGAGGTACTGAATACAAAAGCAGGGATGTAATGATGGAACTGTATAAAGCACTGGTTAGGCCATAGCTGGAACTTTATGTACAGTTCTGGTCACCACATTACAGGAAGGACATAATTGATCTGGAGAGAGTACAGAGGAGATTTACAAGAATGTTGCCAGGGCTTGAAAATTGCAGCTATGAGGAGAGATTGGATAGGCTAGGGTTGTTTTCCTTAGGGCAGAGGAGGCTGAGGAGTGACCTAATTGAGGTGCACAAAATTATGAGGGGCCTAGATAGGGTAGACAGGAAAGACTTGTTTCCCCTAGCTGAGGGGTCAATTACCAGGGGGCATAGATTTAAGGTGATGGGTAGAAGGATTAGAGGGGACATGAGGAAAAATTATTTCACCCAGAGGGTGGTGGGCATCTGGAATTCACTGTCTAAGTTGGAGGTTGAGGCTGAAACGCTCAACTCACTGAAAAGGTACCTGGATCTGCACCTGAAGTGCTGTAACCTGCAAGGATACGGACCAGGGACTGGAAAGCGGGATTAAAATGAGCGGCTAGTTTCTTTTTTTCTCTTTTTGGCTGGCGCAGACACGATGGGCTGAATGGCCTCTTTCTGCACCGCAGCTTTTCTATGGTTCTACTTGTGAAAAAGGAGCACTATCAGAACAACCCCTGCCTCGCAAAAATCTGTCAATCTCAGATTTAAAGTTATTAATTGAGCCCCAGCACCTACCACTTTTTTGTACAAGAGAGTTCCACACTTCTACCACCCTGAAGCAGTGTTTCCTAATCTCACTCCCCAATGACCTGGACCTGATTTTAAGGTTGCGACCCTGTTGACCTCATGCTTCAGAGCCTTGCTGTTCGAGCGCCTGCTCAGACCCTGTGCTGTAAGATTGATTTAATATGACCATGTTTGAAAGACACAAATGAAACATGTTTCCTCTCATCAGTGGCTTGTCTTTCTAGACTGAAACAAGTTGGCTTTTTTACTGACTTCCAGCATCGCTAACCTTTTGGGCGTCACCGCTTTCTCCTTAACAAGCCCGATTGCATTTACAATTCTAAAAATCCTCCCGACCCATGATCCTGCCTTGTTCTGATAATGCTCCCTTTTCACAGAGTGGTCCGGTGCCTCAGATTCTTTATTTTTTAATTTGCGTAAATGAACTATGCTTTAAAACTCAACGCATTTTTTTATCCCTAATTCCATCCTGTGAAATAATGGTGAATTATGATGGTCTTATTGGCAGGAGAAGGCTTTTTTTTGTTTGTTTGTGACTGTGGGCCAGGGCTATGGAGGAAATACTGAGGGCTGGGTCTCAGTTGAACACCTCAATCAACAGGCAGAATATGTGCAGTAGGGAGAGGCTTTACGGTTGCATGGTAGTTCCTGTATATGGGCATCTTCAGCAGCTTGGTCAAGTAATCTTCCAGCTGTTTCTGTGAATAGAAGAAAAGGATTTCAGGAAAACTGAATAAAAAAAGGAGCCAAACTGTCCAAGTTCGTGCATCCTGCGTGAGGAGTGCATGTCAGAACGCGGGTCTATCGGGCTCAGTTGTCTAGTCGTTATGTTACAGGACGAATAATCCACAAAACATGACTTGCAAACCCAACACAAGAATAAAGAATAAATAAATAAATAACAGTATAAAAATTTAAAATCAGTTTAATAAAGAAATCAGGCAGTAAAAAGTATTTAACGGTGGCAACGAAGCTGTTGGATTGTTATAAAAACCCAACCGGTTCACTAATGCCCTTGAAGGAAGGAAATCGGCCATCATTTACCTGGCCTGTACTCTCCCACCCTGTGACTGTTCACATGCAACAACCCTCTGACATCTCTACAGAAATAAAAACAAAAAACTGCGGATGCTGGAAATCCAAAACAAAAACAGAAATACCTGGAAAAACTCAGCAGGTCTGGCAGCATCGGCGGAGAAGAACAAAGTTGACGTTTCGAGTCCTCATGACCCTTCAACAGAACTGTTGACCCTTCAGTTCTGTTGAAGGGTCGCGAGGACTCGAAATGTCAGCTTTGTTCTTCTCCGCCGATGCTGCCAGACCTGCTGAGTTTTTCCAGGTAATTCTGTTTTTCCTCTGAGATCTCTGCACTCCGCCAACTCTGGCCTCTTGTACATTTCTGCTTTCAAACCACCAAGGGCAGCCGTGCCTTCATGTGCCGAGGGTCTGAGCTCTGGAATTCCCTCCCTCAACCCCTGTGTCTCTCTCTCTCCTCCTTTAAGAATCCCAGGAAAACTTATCTCTTTGACTGAGCTTTTGGTCACCTGTCCTAATATCTCCTTCCGTGGCACGGGGTCACAGTTTGCCTGATCACAATCCTGTGAAGCACCTTGGGGCGTTTTATTACAGAAAGGGGGCTACATAAATGCAAGTTGTTGTTGTTGTTGCTGTAGGCACTAGGGGCGGAATTTAAGGGAGGTCTCGCCTGGCAGCTGGAGACCTGCCTCACCTCCTTTGGGGAAGGTTCTGCCACATTAAGGGTCAATCAGGCAATTAAATGGCTGGTGGAAGATCAGGATCAAGAGCCTGGGGGGCACCTGCCAAGGGTTGCCATGTCAATCAGGGGCTGGCAACTCCTCATTGCTGTCAGCATTACTGGAGGGGTGGTTGTAATTGCTGGAAATGCACCCACCAGAGGCCCAGGGCCAGTGAGGGACGAAGGCCACAGGTGAGGGAGGTCACGAAGGGAGCCACATGGAAGGGGGGGTCACTGGCTGAAGGGGGTGGACAGGGATGTCAGGAGAAAGGGCAGAGGGTGGGTCTCAGCAGGCAACCCAATGCCAATTTCCTTGCTATGACAGAGTGCCTGCCTGTGAGGGACTGCATCTTCCTCTCTGGGAGCTGGTAAGCAAACTTAGCAGTGTTTACAATTCAGGCTCCCAGCATTGGCAATGAGACCTTAAATGGGCCTTCCCACCCTGGGTTAATTGGGACAGGAACAGGAAGGCAGCAGACTCTCCATCCTGCCTACGAGCTTGGAGGAGGGCATTGAATTCTGCCCCATGTGAGAGATACCCCACATGGTCAATGCCCGCTGTAAAACGGAATCTCAGACCACCTTTAACGCATTGGGTGGAAGCTCCCATTTTCGGCAGGTGTCTCACTGGCTGCCTGAAAAAGCAGCAGAGAGGGACAACGTGGGTATGAAAATCAGGCAGCAGGACTCTGATATAATTAAAGAAATTAGCATAGAAAGGGAGGAGGTTCTCAGTGGTCTGGCAGGCTTAAAAAGTAGATAAATCTCCAGGCCTGGATGAAATGTATCCCAGGCTGTTGAGTGAGGCAAGGGAGGAGATAGCAGGGGCGCTGGCAATAATTTTCAATCCCTCTCTGGCCACAGGAGAGGTGCCAGAGGACTGGAGGACAGCCAATGTGGTACCGTTATTCAAGAAGGGAGGAAGGGATAAACCAGGGAACTACAGGCCAGTGAGTCTAACCTCAGTGGTGGGGAAACTATTGGAAGCAATTCTGAGGGACAGAATAAATCCACATTTGGAGAGGCAGGGATTAATCAAGGGGAGGTCATGTCTGACCAATTTGATTGAATTTTTTGAAGAGATGACCAGGTGTGTAGATGAGGGCAATGCATTTGATGTAGTCTACTTGGATTTCAGCAAGGCTTTTGATAAGGTCCCGCATGGGAGACTGATAATGAAGGTAAGAGCCCATGGGATCCAAGGCAATTTGGCAAATTGGATCCAGAATTGGCTGAGTGGCAGGAAGCAGAGGGTGATGGTCGAGGGGTGTTTTTGTGACTGGATGCCTGTGTCCAGTGGGGCTCCATAGGGATCGGTTTTGGGTCCCTTGCTGTTTGTGGTATATATAAATGATTTAGGCTTGAATTCAGGAGGGTTGATGAGTAAGTTCGCAGATGACACGAAAATTGGTGGGGTGGTAAATAGTGAGGAGGATAGCCTTAGAGTACAACATGTTATAGACGGGCTGGTCAGATGGGCTGATCAGTGGCAAATGGAATTTAATCCGGATAAGTGTGAGGTGATGCAATTGGGCAGGAAAACAAGGCACGGGAATACACGATGAATGGTAGGACCCTGGGAAGTACCGAGGATCAGAGGGACCTTGGTGTGCATGTCCACCGGTACCTTAAGGTAGTGGGACAGGTAGGTAAGGTGGTTAAGAAGGCATATGGGATACTTGCCTTTATTAGTAGAGGCATAGAATATAAGAGCAGGGAGGTTATGCTGGAACTGTATAAAACGCTGGTTAGGCCACAGCTGGAGTATTGCGTGCAGTTCTGGAATCCGCATTATAGGAAGGATGTGATTGCATTAGAGAGAGTACAGAGGAGATTTACCAGGATGTGGCCTGGGCTGGACAGTTTTAGTTATGAGGGGAGATTGGATAGACTGGGGTTATTTTCCCTGGAGCAGAGGAGATTGAGGGGGGACATGATTGAGGTGTATAAAATTATGAGGGGCATAGATAGGGTAGACAGGAAGGAACTTTTCTCCTTGGTGGAGGGATCAATAACCAGGGGGTATAGATTTAAGGTAAGGGGCAGGAGGTTTAGGAGGGATGTGAGGAAGAATTTTTTCACCCAGAGGGCGGTGGAAATCTGGAACTCACTGCCTGAAAGGGTGGTAGAGGCAGAAACCCTCATGACATTTAAGAAGTATTTGGATGTGCACTTGCGATGCCATGGCATACAAGGCTATGGGCCTAGTGCTGGAAAATGGGATTAGAATAGTTAGGTACTTGTTTGACCAGTGCAGACTTGATGGGCCTTTTTCTGTGCTGTAGGCCTCTATGACTCTATGACTAAGTCCTGGACAATATCAAGGCAAATGGCAAGTAACAATTGCGCCACACAAGAGTCAGGCAATGACCATCTCCAACAAGAGAGAATCTAACCATTGCCCCTTGACATTCAATGGCATTACCATCGCTGAATCCCCCACTATCAACATCCTGGGGTTACCATCGACCAGAAACTGAACTGGACTAGACATGTAAATAATGTGGCTACAAGAGCAGTTCAGAGGCTAGGAATCCTAGTGGCGAGTAACTCACCTCCTGACTCCCAAAGCCTGTCCACAAGTCAGGAGTGTGATGGAATATTTTCCACTTGCCTGGATGAGTGCAGCTCCTACAACACTCAGGAACTTTGACACCATCCAGGACAAAGCAGCTGCTTGATTGGCACCCCATCCACAAACATTCACTCCCTCCACCACTGACACACAGTAGCAGCAGTGTGTACCATCTACAAGGTGCACTGCTTGAACTCACCAAGGCTTCTTAGGCAGCACCTTCCAAACCCACGACCACTACCATCTGGAAAGACAAGGGCAGCAGACACATGGGAACACCACCACCTGGAAGTTCCCCTCCAAGTCACTCACCATCCTGACTTGGAAATATATCGCCGTTCCTTCACTGTCGCTGGGTCAAAACCCTGTAACTCCCCCACTAACAGCACTGTGGGTGTACCTACACACATGGACTGCAGCGGTTCAAGAAGGCAGCTCACTACCACCTTCTGAAGGGCAATTAGGGATGGGCAATAAATGCTGGTCTAGCCAGCAATGCCCACAACCCACGAGCGAATAAGGGAAAAAGACAGATTTTTGATTGACGTGGGAGTCAAGGGCTATGGGAGCGGACATGAATGTGGAGTTAAGGCCACAATCAGATCAGCCATGTTCTTGTTGAAGGGTAGAGCAGGCTTGAGGGGCTGAATGGCCTACTCCTGCTCCTATTTCTTATGATCGTTCGGTGACAAAGGATGGAGGAGGTCACAGAGATAGGAAGAATTTGAAAACAAGGATGGGTGAAATTTAAAATCAAGGTGGTGCCAGGCTGGGATCCAACGTGCCCATACCTAGTCCCAGCAACGAGTTGCTGACACAGTACCCATATCTGTAATTGGTACCCCTACAGTACCTGTCGCCCATACCTGTACCCGGCTGCACCATCATATGACACGTACCCGTCGGCTAGAAATCTGCTCCTCTCTAACGATGTTGTCTGAGCTGCGAGGCAGTGTCGGCATAGTCCTGGGCTCCCCCCGTTTCACCGTCTGTCTCCTCACTGTGAAACTGGAAGACAAAAGATATCATCATCATAATAACAGTGCATCGGAAGAAAAGACATTTCAGCCCAGGAAAGTTCCACAATGCATGTTCACTCCTCCCTCTCATGGGCGTTACCCATCCGTTTAATCTCCAAAAGGGAAAGGGGGTCAAATTCCATCATCCCCAAAATAGAATCCAGCAGAATGTGAAAATATTCTTTCATCCCACTTTGCATCTCTATTTTGCTCCCCTCACCCTTTCCCCTTCCCCACGCACCCCCCACCCCCCCCACCCCAACCCGGTTACATCAGCACCTTATCTGCCTGTTCAACTGGTCAAGTGGATGTTAAAGATTCCACAGCATTCACTGAAGGGCAGGCAGTAATGTAGGCACCCTGGACAACATTGCCTCCTCAAAAAGCACTGCTAAAAAATGTGCGGCATCTTGCTATGCACAATTCCCGAAATTACAACAGTGGTGACAGTTTAATTGCCTGTGAGGTGCTTTGGAGTATGTCTGAGACATTGTGAAGTGCAATTATAAACACCACTCCATCTCTATAATTTATAGAGTCATAGAGGTCTACAGCAGAGAAAAAGGCCCTTCGGCCCATTGAGTCTGCACCAGTCAAACAAGTACCTAACTATTCTAATCCCATTTTCCAGCACTAGGCCCATAGCCTTGTATGCCATGGCATCGCAAGTGCACATCCAAATACTTCTTAAATGTTATGAGAGTTTCTGCCTCTATCACCCTTTCAAGCAGTGAGTTCCAGATTCCCACCACCCTCTGGGTGAAAAAATTCTTCCTCACATCCCCTCTCAACCTCCTGCCCCTTACCTTAAATCTATGCCCGCAATTATTGATCCCTCCACCAAGGGAAAAAGTTCCTTCCTGTCTACCCTATCTATGCCCCTCATAATTTTATACACCTGAATCATGTCCTTCCTCAATCTCCTCTGCTCCTGGGAAAATAACTCCAGTCTATCCAATCTCTCCTCATAACTAAAACTCTCCAGCCTAGGCAACATCCTGGTAAATCTCCTCTGTACTCTCTCTAGTTCAATCACATCCTTCCTATAATGCAGATTTCAGAACTGCACGCAATACTCTAGCTGTGGCCTAACCAGCGTTTTATACAGTTCCAGCATAACCTCCCTGTTCTTTTATTCTATGCCTCGGCTAATAAAGGCAAGAATCCCATATGCCTTCTTAACCATCTTATCTATCTGTCCCGCTACATTAAGGTACCGGTGGACATGCACACCAAGGTCCCTCTGATCCTTGGTACTTCCCAGGGTCCTACCATTGTTTTCCTGCCGAAGTGCATCACCTCACACTTATCCAGATTAAATTCCATTTGCTACTGATCAGCCCATCTGACCAGCCCATCTATATCGTCCTGTAATCTAAGGCTATCCTCCTCACTATTTACCACCCCACCAATTTTCGTGTCATCTACGAACTTACTCATCAACCCTCCTACATTCAAGTCTAAATCATTTATATATATCACAAACAGCAAGGGGCCCAACACCGATCCCTGTGGAACCCCACTGGACACAGGCATCCAGTCACAAAAACACCCCTCGACCATCACCCTCTGCTTCCTGCCACTCAGCCAATTCTGGATCCAATTTGCCAAATTGCCTTGGATCCCATGGGCTCTTACCTTTGTTATCAGTCTCCCATGCGGGACCTTATTAAAAGCCTTGCTGAAGCCCAAGTAGACTACGTCAAATGCATTGCCCTCATCTACACACCTGGTCACCTCTTCGAAAAATTCAATCAAATTGGTCAGACATGACCTCCCCTTAACAAAACCACGCTGACTGTCCTTGATTAATCCCTGCCTCTCCAAATGTAGATTAATCCCGTCCCCAATTTAAAACTCTACTTTCTGGCCCATCCTAGTCCTTTTCCATAACAACCTTGAATCTAACGGAGTTACGGTCACTATCGGCTAAATGCTCCCCCACTGATACCTCTACCACATTCCCTAAAATTAAGCCCAGGACCGCTCCTCCCTTGTAGGACCTTCTACATACTGGCTTATAAAGCTCTCCTGGATGCATTTAAAGAATTCCGCTCCCTCTAAACCTATCACACGATGACTAACCCAGTTAATGTTGGGGGAGTTGAAATCCCCCACTATTACTATCCTACTATTTTTACACTTCTCTGAAATTTTCCTATAGATCTTCCTTTCTATTTCTCTCTGACTGTTTGGGGGCCTATCGTTCATTTAGCGAAATTCCAGTTAAGTCCAGTGGGTGTTTCACTTCCTCTGTTGCAAGACTCTGAATCATTCGTTGCTTTTGAATTCAAAATTCAGCTACTGACTCAACAGGCAATTTCAGAACCAGGTCAAAGATTGAAAAAGTGTGAAACTCTCTCCTACGAAAAGCAGCAGGTGCTGAGGACTCAATTAATGCTTTTATTATCTGAGATCGAATGCTTTTTTTGCAAGGCAAGTATATTGGGAGCCAGAGAGGTTAAATGCAGGTAAGATATAGATCAGTTGTGATCTCATTGTAGGGTGAAACAGGCTGGAGAGGCTGAATGGCCTCATCCCGTTCCTATATCTTTCTGCCCCACGCCTGGATCTACTGGATCTCATGAGCTCAGCAACTGAAATAGTAAAATTACCCACAGGAGTATTATCAAACCAAAACTGACACTGAGGCACATGAGGAGATCTTATTACAGGGTGATCGAAAACTTGGTGAACGAGGCCAGTTAGAGTTTAAGGAGTGTCTTAAAGGAAGAAGGAGAGGTTGAGAGGCGGGCGGGTTTAGGGAAGAATTTCCAGAGCTTCGGGCTCCAGGTAGCTGAGAGTAAGGCATGAGGTGGGGTTGAAGAGGGAGAGAAAAAATAGTCATGGGTGGAGAATAAAAGGATTCATTGAAGAAACTCGGGCCACAGATGCTTGTGAGGACTTTCCAAGAGATTTGGACGTGCAAAGCACCCACCGCCCCTCCCCCCTCCTCACAAAAAAAAGTCTCGGAGCGGAATCATCCCAGAATTGCGCCAACTGTGGTAGCGGACGTGGGAAACCCGCTGGCCGCAATGGCGGGTTTTCACACCGTATCGCCCCCTTCCCACCTCATTATCGATGCAATGAAGGGAAACACTGGGCGGCTTCCTCAGATTTACCCACCGCGCTGTCACCTCACCCGCTTTCCCAAGCTGGGCACCAGATTTGAACTGCAGCCACGGGCACACCTCTCAACGCTTTGCAGCCAGGGCCGCTCTACAGAAGACATTGTCCTGAAAGGCAAGGAGACTGCAGCCCAACACTTTCCTGACACATCTCCGGAATGCCTTTTGGACACTGTGGAGGCCTGCTACCGCATCCTGTACTCCCAGTCCTGGGCCGCAGGTGGCCCATCAGTGTCAACATTCCAGCTTGGCAGGTGTTGGCAGTGGTGATCAGTGCCAATGCTGCACAGGAGGGGTTGGCCATCCAGTGCAGAAAGAGGATGAATGATCCCATCTGTGCTGCCAGGGTAAGGCAACCAGCTCATCGCTCTAAACTCACACACTCACAAGACCATCACACTTTCACTGGCATCTCACTCACTGCCAGCTCAAGGAACATCACCACCCACTCTCTCACACACACCCTCACATCTCCATCCGGCCTCATCTCCTCTGGAGACTGCCTCCTCAGCCCTCAGCATCCTCACACACACACACCCTGGTTCCCCCTCCCCTTCCCCGGTACAGCCCTCGCCCTGCAGCCTCTTCCCTTGCCTGAGGCCACTTCTCCCCCTTCCCCCTAGCGAGCCCTCGCCCTGCAGCCAATGAAAAGCCACTCCACCCTATGGCTGGGCTTGGGGTAGGTAGAGACCTGCCCGTGAATGGCCCTAAAAGTGATCCGGTGCTGCCCGCGAAGCCTGGCGCTGGTGACCGCGAGTGCTGCCCGAAGCAAGGCAGGCAAACAAACCTCGAAGTCCCGAGCGAAGTGCAGGGCGCCAGCTGCAGTCACTTATGCTCAGTTGTGCCCGCTGAGATGCCCCGATGACCCAGTGTAGGGGGTTCGATTCCGGCGGGCAGGCAAGATGATGAGATACAAATGCATTGGGATTAGGTTCCCGACGTTGGACAGTGGGAAAAGCCGCCTGCCATTGACGGGCGGAACAGACGATCGCAAAATGACCTTTGACCTTCTCGCCATATCGTCCCCTCACGCCCGCCATGACACCCAACCCCAACAGGGGGTGCAAAATTCCAACCTTACTCTCCATTAACCCAAATAAATTCAAATGCTGGTGTTAAAAATACAATTCGGTGAATAAAGGCTTGGGGGGCCCTAATGGCTTCTTCTTCCTCTGATTTAGAGAAATCCCTCACTGTTAATTGTATTAAACATTCACTGTGGAACTCTCTAGAATGGGCGGCCAATTCACAAGGCTGGCTTTGCATTTGGGATTTAAGTTGGAAATCTACTCCCCTGTTTCCCCTGTTCATTGCCTTATGCCTCCTGCCCATAACTCTCCCAAAGGTTGTGACCTTTCAGGATTCTGGGGCAGCTGCCTGAGTGCTGGAGTCCTCCTGTGGTGTAGGGGTGTATCTGTGATGCCAGCCTCTCTCCTTCCCTGGCCAAAAACATGGGTGGAAGATGGCTGCCCCAGGCTGGAGGGACAGTAGTGAAACGGAGGGGGTGTTTGCTGGGGTCTATCCTCATTCCCAGAGCCCCCTCCTTGGAAAAAGAATGGAAGGAGGAAATAAACAAAGTAGAGAGAAAGGGATTGGGAGGGCACCCCTCAATAGCCCATACCCTGTGAACAGTCCACTACGACTCCCATTGGTGCACTCCAGGTTGAAGGTTACCTGCGTGTTGGGATTGGCAGGCGCAGTAAGGCTTTATATCGGAGAAGTTCCCTGTGAAGTTCCTGAAAATGCTTGAATTTCCTCTTGACATGCCAGGTGAACTCTCCATGTTTCAGCTGGATGGTGTAGATGTTGGGGCTTGGGACCTGGTGATGCGAATGGGTAAGAAAATAAAACAGAAGTTAGACGGTGTGTAATAGTGGCAGCTCTGAAATATACAGGGAATGGGAAGAGCAAAGAGGTGCCAAGCAGCATGACTGTTCACTGCCCCACACTCCGGTCAAGTGCAGAGTGACAGTGTAGATAGGGTCAGTTTTAATGATTCATCCAAAAATAAGCACCTCTGATGGTGCAGCACTCCCTTAGCATTTCACTGGCACTGTCAGCCTGGCTCATGTGCTGAAGGTAGATAGGTCACCATGTATCCTGGAAAGGTGAGCGGAATAAGAATGGAAATTGTAGTGGTTCTAGGCCACAATCTCCCAATTCTCAACAGGGTGGTACCAAAGGACTGGAAGGTTGCAAATGTTACACATCTGGTCAAAAAAAGCAGTGGGATAAACCCAGCGATGAACCCGCAATAGGCCAGTCAGCTGAATGTCAATGGTGGGGAAGCATTGAGACGATATTAATTGGCATTCGTAAAAATATGGATTCATAAGTGAAAGCAGCATGATTTGTAAAAAGGAAATTGTATTTGATTTGATTGTATTTAACTTGATTGAGTTCTTTATTGTAGTAACGCAGAGGGTTAATGAAAGTCGTGTGATTGATGTTGTACATATGGACATACAAAAGGCATCTAATTAAAGCACACTTGTTAGCAGGGTTAAAGTAGCAATGGCTGCATGGGTACAAAACTGGCTCAGGGAGGGAAAGCAGAGTGTCATGGTTGATTTTTTTTGGTATGCAGTGGTGTTCCCCAGAGTCAGTGTTAGGATCGCTGCTCTTTCTGATATATATTAATGACCTTGACTGTGTATAAAGGGCAGAATTTTAAAGTTTGCAGATGGCACAAAACTCCGAATGTAGAAACAATAAGGAGGCTAGTAACAGGCTTCAAGAGGACAAACTGGTAAAATAGGCAGACACATGGCGATGCAATTTAACACAGAATTGTGAAGTGATACATTTTAGGTAAGAAGAACGGGAGGCAACATAGACCAAATAGTACAATATTAAAGGGAGTGTAGGAAGCGAGAGGCCTGCTGTACGTATGCAGAGATCTTTGAAGGTGACAGGGCGGGTTAACTTAAAAAAGCATATGGGATTCTGGACTTTATAAATAGAGGCATCAGAGGGCGTGAGCAGGGAAGTTGTGTTAAACTTTTATAAAACACTGATTAAAGCTCTGCTGGAGTATTCTGTTTCAAATTCCGGACTTTAAATTCACACTTTAGGAAGGGCCTTGGAGAGGGTGCGGAGGAGATTTACTAGAATGGTCCCAGGGACGAGGGACTTCAGTTATGTGGAGGGACTGCGGAAGCTGGGGTTGCTCCCCTTACAGCAGAGAATGTTAAGGGGCGAAATAATTGAGCTGTTCAAAATCATGAGGGATTTTGATAAGAGTAAATAAGGAGAAATTGTTTCTATTTGTGGGAGGAGTTGGTAACCAGAGGGCACAGATTTAAGCAGGTTGATAAAGTATCTAGAGGGAAGACGAGGAGACATTTTTAATGTGGTGAGTTGTTGTGATCTGGAAGGCGCTGCCTGAAAGAGCGGTGGAAGCAGATTCAATAGGAACTTTCGAAAAGGAATTGAATAAATATTTAAAAGGCTATGGGTGACAGCAGGCGAGCGGCATTATTTAGATAGCTCAGAACTAACGCGGGGATGATGGGCTAAATGATCATTCTGCGATTCCAATTCTCCGGAGTGGAACATTGACCTTTCACCTTCAGAGGCACAAGTGCCATCCAGTGACCTACAGCTGACACATTTATATCTGTGGAAACCAATATTGAAGAGGCCACGATGGATACCAACTCTAATTGGACATATTCTTGAAGGTTTTGTCATGTGACCTCCAACTAGCCTTTGCCCAGATCTGATACTTTTCAAACTAATAAATAATAATGTTTTAAGAAATTTTTTTTTTGTAAAGACACAATTTTTTGATGCATGGACTATTTTCCCCCAGACTTTTGTTCACAGGGGTGTCCTAGAATATTAGCCTTTAATTCCTAGAGACTCCAGGATGAACCTGGAGGGTTGGAAACCCTCATTGCCACAGACGTAGCTGTAGTCTGGACTGTTTTACCCAGCAACCTGTCCACCATCTACAAGGCACAAGTCAGGAGTGTGATGGAATACTCCCCAGTTGCCTGGATGAGTGCAGCTCCCACAACACTCAAGAAGCTCAAACCATCCAGGACAAAGCAGCCCACTTGATTGGCACCCCACCCACCATGTTAAACATTCACTCCCTCCACCACTGACACCCAGTGGGAACAGTGTGTACCATCTACAAGATGCACTGCAACAACTCACCAAGCCTCCTTAGACGGCACCTTCCAAACCTGCAACCTCCACCACCTAGAAGGATAAGGGCAGCAGATAGATGGGAACACCACCACCTGGAAGTTCCCCTCCAAGTCACTCGCCATCCTGACTTGGAAATATATCGGCCGTTCCTTCACTGTCACTGGATCAAAATCCTGGAACTCCCTCCCTAACAGCACTGTGGGTGCACCTACACCACAGGGACTGCAGCGGCTCAAGAAGGTAACTCACCACCACCTTCTCAAGGGTAATTAGGGATGGCCAATAAATGCTGGCCTAGCCAGTGAAGCCCACATCCCATGAGCAAATCTAAAATAAAATTTGTGCGTGGGTTAGTAGCGACAGAAGCAAAGCTATGGTTTGGTTCCTAGTACTGAGACCCTCACCTTTGATGTGGAGGTGAATCGCTCCACCTCTACCACATGGGCTTTGATAGGTTCTCCAGGGAGGTACACCTGGATCTGAGGTTCCTTGAAAGACTTGGTCTTGTAAATGGCTGAGAATGGGATCTGAGAGCCACCTGAAACATAAAACATTGGAAGATAGAATATTTACAAGACAGAAGGTGGCCATTCAGCCCATCATATCCATGCCAGCAAAATGCACTCAGTTTCAACATCCTACGGAAGATAATCTGCATTTTGCTGTCCTTTGCCAGCCCTAGCTCAGCAGGCAGCACTCTTCCCTCTGAGACTTCAGCATGTAATAGGAATAGGAATATAGGGACAGAAGGAGGCCATTCAGCCCCTCATGACAGTCCTGCCATATAATGACTGATCAGTATATTAACTCTATCCACCTGCCTTGGCTCCATATCCCTTAACACCATCATTAGCTACCAAAAATCAAACTCAATGAAATTATCAGTTGAAACACAGCATTGACTGCTTTTCATGGAGGAGAGTTCCCCACTTCCACCACACTTTGTGTGAAGATGTGTTTCCTAATTTCTTTCCTGTTTGGCCTAGCTCTGATGTTAAGCTTCAGTCCCCCTGTCCCAGACTCCTTACCAATTCCTTTCAAAAATCCTAAAAGCTCAATCAAATCACCAGATAACACCCCCAGTGTAACACTACACTCAGAGTCTTTTGGATGAGATGTTAGATTGAACTCCTGTCTGCTCTCTCAGGTGGATATAAAAGATCCCACAGCCACTATTTCAAAGTCGAGCTGGGACACTTCACTCAACTGACCATTTATAATGTGTGGGCCTGCACAGTCATTGTCGAAAGGTCGTTATATCCACAATTATCGAGAGAATCGACAGCACAGAAAGAGGCCAATCAGTTTAACTGGCCTGTGCCAGCATTTATGGTCCTAATGAGCATCCTCCTCCACCATACTCCACCTCATGGATAGGGCAAGCGAGTGGGAAAAGATCTGGCAAATGGAGCATAATGTGGCCAAATATGAAATTGACCATTTTGGCAGGAAGAATAAAAAAGAAGCATATTATTTAAATGGTGAGAGATTGCAGAGCTCTGAGATTCAGAGAGATCTGGGTGTCCTAGTGCATGAATCACAAAAGGTTAGTATGCAGGTACAGCAGGTAATTAGGAAAGCTAATTGAGTGTTATCATTTATTATGAGGGGAATTGAATGCAAAAGTAGGGAGGTTATGCTTCAGTTACTGGTGAGACCACATCTGGAGTATTGTGTACAGTATTTGTCTCATTATTTAAGGAAAAATGTAAATGCGTTAGAAGCAGTTCAGAGAAGCTTTACTTGACTAATACCAGGAATGGGTGAGCTGTCTTGTGAGGAAAGGTTGGACAGGTTAGGCTTGTATCCACTGGAGTTAAGAAGAGTAAGAGGCAACTTGATTGAAACCTTTAAGATCGTGAGCGGTCTTGGCAGGGTGGATGTGGAGAGGATGTTTCCTCTTGTGTGAGAATCTAAAACTAGGGATCACAGCTTAGAAATAATGGGTTGCTCATTTAAGACAGAGATGAGGAGAATTTTTTTCTCTCAGAAGGTCGTAAGTCTTTGGAACTCTCTTCCTCAAAAGGCGGTGGAAGCAGAGTCTTTGAAAACTTTTAAGGCAGAGCTAGATAGATTCTTGATTAACAAGGGGGTGAAAGGTTATCGGGGGTAGGCAGGTATGTGTGGCTGAGGTTACACTCAGGTCAGCCATGATCTTATTGAATGGCGGAGCAGAGGGGCTGAGGGGCCTACTCCTGCTCCTAATTCTTAAGTTTGTATGTGTGTTCGTACGTTCACCCCATCAGCATATCCTTCTAGTCTTTTCTTCCTCATGTGTTTAACTAACTTCCCCTTCAACGCATTTATACTCTTTGCTTCAACCAATCTCTGTGGTAGCAAATTCCACATTCTCACCGCTCTCTGGGTAAAGTGTCACCTGAATTCCTTTTGGATTTATTGATTACTAGCTTATGTTTCTGGCCCCTCGTTCTGCTCTGCCCACAAGTGGAAACATCTTCAGGACTGGCTATCAACCCTCTTTCAGAAGTTTTAAGTCCTCCATCAGGTCATTCCCCTCTCAGCCTTCTCTTTTCTGCAAAGCCATCTGACTGATGGGAGCTTAGCGTTAAGCCACAAGGCTTAACAGTGCATTAAGGATGCACTGTTGCTTCATCAGAACATCGCTGCAATTGAGAATTTCTGAAACAATTGCAGTTCAGTTATTCTAAACATCTATATCTCACTGGCTAGGCCTCATCTGAAGTATTATAAAGCTGAAGCTTTAGGGAGGACGGCAAGGCCTTGGCGGGGGTGCAGGGGACATTTACGAGAATGGTAACAGGGATGAGGGACACAGATTTCAGATAATTGGCAAAAGAACCAGAGGGGAGATGAGGAGAGTTTTTTATTTGTACAGCAAGTTGTTCTGATTTGGGAATGTGCCACCGGAAAGATTTGCAGGGATGTGGGGAAAGGGCTGGAGACTGGGATTAATTATATAGCTCTTTCAAAGACACAATAAGCTGAATGGCCTCTGTTGGTGCTGTGTGACTCTATTGTAATTGGGTACATAGTGAGGGAGGACAGTGCTTTCAGGTGTTGGGTGCTCCCTGTACTTTCAATGAAAACCATGCTCACTGGGCTCTTTCGCATCATTGCTCGTATCATAGTCCACCTCCTCTTCTTCCAGACGGAGCTCATTAGTGTCAAGCTTATCCATCAATTGGCTGATGTCTGTGGCCACACCTTTAAGTGCGGATGTTCGCTGAAAGGAGCTTTGGAATTGGTCTGCCATTGTGCGCACTACCACTCAGACACAAGGCGGCTGTCCTGGAAACAAAGGGAAAGCAAAATCAACAACTTGCACTCATACAGAACCCTTAACTTGGTAAAACATTTCAAGGTGCTCCACAGGAATGTTACAAAGGAAAATTTGGCACCGAGCCACAAAGGGGTGGATTTTACACAGTGTCGTAAAGGTGCAGAGAGTGGTGGAGAGGCAGATAGGTTTAAGGAGGGAACTCCAGAGCTTAGGGTCCAGGCAGCCAAAGGCACAGCCGCCAATGGTGGAGCGATTAAAATTGGGAATTCACAAGAGGCCTGGTTTAGAGGAGCGCAGAGATCTCGGAAGGTCGGGGGGTTGGAGCAGATTACGGAGCTGGGGGGGGCGTGAGGTCATGGAGGGATTTGAAAACAAGGATGAGAACTTTAAAATTGAGGTGTTGTTCAACAAGGAGCCAATGTGGGTCAGCGAGCACAGGGGTGATAGTGGGATGTGCGAGTTAGAACATGGGCAACAGGGTTTTGAATAACTTGAAGTTTTCAGAGGGAAGAGTGTGGGAGGCTGGCCAGGACCCTGTTAGAATAGTCAAGTCTGGAGGTAACAAAGGCATCGATGTGAGCTTCAGCAGCAGATGGGGTGGGGCAGGGGTGGAGTTGGATGATTTTATGAAGGTGGCAATGGGTGGTCTTAGTGATGGAGCAAATAGATGGCGTGAAGCTCATATCAGGGCCAAATATGTCACCAAGGAGAAAACATCATTGAAGCATGAAAAAAATCTGTGTGTTTTCACTTTCTTTGAATACTTCTGTTCATTGCTAATAAAAATATGGAAGATGGAAGTAGAGGCTGCTTTGACTGACAATCAAGAATCATCCAACCATTTGCTTCCTGATTGGCTGTGGGACACTTCCAGGATTATTGTGTCAAGTGACCAAATTTGGCAGTGTGGGGGGTGGGGCACCAGGAAGCAGGAGGTCATGTGGTAGTACCTCTTGAAACATGGCCAACGAGAACTGGCAATGCTGAGCACAGAGCAGGCAGCAACAGGGAGGATTTGAAAACCAGCTGTTGAACAATTATCTCATCCAATCTGTTGTTTCCCCTTCTTGCTCTAACTAAGCTTCCAAATTGACTGCATGCAAATGAGTCAATGTCTAGACTTCCGTGAGAGTCTATTAAAAGGCTAACAAGCTTTGGAACGACTCTGAGGAAGTTCTCCTGAGGCAGTGCAATGTACTGGTCAAGCTCACTTGACTATACAGCGGCCAATCCTTGTCTACACACCTCAGGAAACAAATGTAAACACTGGGGAGAAACAGAAAAGGAGGACCTTCATTTCTTTATTCTTTCATGGGTGTGGGTGTGGCCGGCAAGGTCAGGAATTGTTGCAACACCTGCCCCTTCACTTCCTCTCTCCTCACCGTCCAAGGGCCCAAACACTCTTTTCAAGTGAAGCAGCATTTCACTTGCATTTCCCCTAACTTAGTCTACTGCATTCGCTGCTCCCAATGCGGTCTCCTCTACATTGGAGAGACCAAACGCAAACTGGGCGACCGCTTTGCAGAACACCTGCGGTCTGTCCGCAAGAAAGACCCAAACCTCCCTGTCGCTTGCCATTTTAACACTCCACCCTGTTCTCTTGCCCACATGTCTGTCCTTGGCTTGCTGCATTGTTCCAGTGAAGCCCAACGCAAACTGGAGGAACAGCACCTCACCTTCCGACTAGGCACTTTACAGCCTTCCGGGCTGAATATTGAATTCAACAACTTTAGATCTTAAACTCCCCCTCCCCCCATCCCCACCCCGTTTCTTCCCCCTCCCCCTTTTTTTTTCAATAATTTATATAGATTCTTCTTTTCCCACCTTTTTCCATTATTTTTAAATCTACAACTAATACTTTGTTAGTCTGTCCACCCCACCCCCACTAGAGCTGTACCTTGAGTGTCCTGCCATCCATTCTTAATTAGCACTTTTCTTAGATAATATCAGCACCTTCAACACCTCTTTGATCCTTTTGTCTGTGACATCTTTTGATTATCTGCTCCTATCACTGCTTGCTTGTCCCTACAACCACCCCACCCTCAACTTCTCTCTCCCCCCGCCCTCCACCTTAGACCAGCTTATATTTCACCCCTCTCCTAACTATACTTCAGTTCTGCCGAAGGGTCGTGAGGACTCGAAACGTCAACTGTTTTCTTCTCCACCGATGCTGCCAGACCTGCTGAGTTTTTCCAGGTAATTCTGTTTTTGTTCAGGAATTGTTACCCATCCCAAATTGTCCTTGAGCTGAGTGGCTTGTTTGGCCATTTCAGAGGACAGTTTAAGGGTCAGCCAAGTTGCTGTGGATGGGGAGATGGTGCTGTCGTGGTAATTTTATTGGCCTAGTCTTTGGAAATCTTAGGTCAATGAACTGGGGACATGGGTTCAAACCCCACCCTGACAGCTGGTGGAATTTAAATTCGATCCAGTGAAAGCTAGTCTCAGTAATGGTGACCATGATTGTTGTAAAAATCTGTCTGCTTCACTAATGCCTTGATCACAGGGAAAGATTCCACCCCCCCCACCGTTGTGGGGGGGGGAATGTAGGAGCGGGTACGGGCGGGCATACCTCCAATCGGTGCCCCCAATCGGGGGCACGCCACCATTTTACGTGGGCGGGCCAATTAAGGCCCACCCAGCATGACGTCTATCAGGAAGTGCTGTGCACTCCCTGTGCGGGCGGGGGGGGTGACTCCCTCTGACAGGAGTGCGCTCTTTCACACGTACGCACAGATCTCCCTGAGGCTAAGTGTTGCCTCAGGGAGATCAACTCCAATTTAAAACTTTTATTAAACATGTTTAAAAATTTTCCCTGCCCTGTCCCCTCGTGTGACACTGTCACATGAGTTGGGACATGTCCATAAGTTTTATTGAAACCTTTCTTAAAGATTTAAATACCCTTCATGAAACCTCATCCCGCCCGTGGATGAGGTTTGATGCTTTTTCCAAAGCCCGCCAGGGCTCCCGGTCTGTCCGCCGACCTTAAGGCTGGATGGGCAGGTCCATAAACGACCTTTAATTATTTTTTCAATGGCCCCAATAGGCCGTTGACAGGTCGGCGGGCGCGTAGCTGACTTGGCTGTGCCCCTGCGGACCTGAAAATGGAAATGATGCGGGGTGACATCGGGAGCTCAACACGACTTCATCCCACGTCATTTTACTCATCGGACAGTGGGCCCTGCCCCCGCTCGCTGACTGGAAGATCCTGCCCATAAGGATTAGGAGCAGGAGTAGGCCACTCGGCCCCTCGAGCCTGCTCTAGCATTCAATAAGATCATGGCTGATCTGAATGTAACCTCAACCACACATTCCTGCCTACCCCCGATGACCTTTCACCCCCTTGTTAATCAAGAATCTATCTAGCTCCGCCTTAAAAATATTCAAAGACTCTTCTTCCACCACCTTTTGAGGCAGAGAGTTCCAAAGGATCACAACCCTCTGAGAGAAAAACATTCTCCACATCTCTGTTTGAAATGAGTGACCCCTTATTTTTAAACAGTGATCCCTGGTTCTAGATTCTCCCACAAGAGGAAACATCCTCTCCACATCCTCTCTGTCAAGACCCCCAGGATCTTAAAGGTTTCAGTTAAGTCACCCCTAAATTCCAGTGGATACAAGCCTAACCAGTCCAGCCTTTCCTCATAAGACAATCCACCATTCCAGATTTTACTCTAGTAAACCTTCTCTGAACTACTTCCAATGCATTTACATCCTTCCTTAGTTAAGGAGACCAATGTTATGCACAGTACTCCAGATGCAGTCTCACCAGTGCCCTGTACAACTGAAGCACGACCTCCCTACTCTTGTATTCAATTCCCCCCGCAATAAATGATAACATTCCATTAGCTTTCCTAACTATCTTCTGTACCTGCATACTAACCTTTTGCAATTCATGCACTAGGACACCCAGGTCCCTCTGAATCTCAGAGCTCTGCAATCTTTCACCGTTTAGATAATAAGCTTCTTTTTTATTCTTCCTGACAAAATGGACAATTTCACATTTACCCACATTATACTCCATTTGGCAGATCTTTGCCCACTCACCTAACCTATCTACATTGCTTTTAGCCTCCTTATGTTCGGTTCACAATTACTTTTCCTATCTGTCTGTGTGTTATAAGACTATAAGACGTAGGAGCAGGAGTGGGCCATTTGACCCATCGAGTCTGTTCCACCATTCAGTGAGATCATGGCTGATCTGATGATCTTCAAGTCCACTTTCCTGCCTTTTCCCCATAACCCTTGATTCCCTTACTGATTAAAAATCTGTCTATCTCAGCCTTAAATATACTTAACGACCCAGCCTCTACAGCCCTCTGCGGGTAAAGAATTCCACAGGTTCACTACTGTCTGAGAAAAGAAATTCCTCCTCATCTCTGTTTTAAATGAGTGACCCCTTACACTGAGATTATGCCCTCTGGTCCTAGACTCTCCCAAAAGGGAAAACAAACTCTCAGCATCTACCCTGTCAAGCTCCCTAAGATTCTTATACGTTTCAATAAGGTCGCCTCTCATTCTTCTAAACTCCAATGAGTACAGGCCCAACCTACTCAACCTCTCCTCATAAGAAAATCCCTCCATACCCGGGATCAACCTAGTGAATCTTCCCTGGACTGCCTCCAATGCCAGTATATCTTTCCTTAGATAAGGGGACCAAAACTGTTCACAGTATTCTAGGTGTGGTCTAACTTGTATAGTTTTAGCAAGACTTCCCTATTTTTATACTCCACTCCCTTTGTAATAAAGGCCAACATTCCATTTGCCTTACCTATTATCTGCTGAACTTGTATGCTAGCTTTTTGTGATTCATGCACAAAGACCCCCAAATCCCTCTGTGCTGCAGCTTTCTTCAGTCTTTCTCCATTTAAATAATATTCAGCTCCCCTATTCTTGCTGCCAAAGTGCATAACCTCATATTTTCCCACATTATATTCCATCTGCCACGTTTTAGCCCACTCACTTAACCTGTCCATATCCCTCTGTAGATTGTGTCATCCTCACCACTTGCCTTCCCACCTATTTTTTTGTCATCCGCAAACTTGCCAATGGTACATTCACTTCCCTCATCCAAGTCATTAATACATATTGTAAATAATTGTGGCCCCAGCACTGATCCCTGTGGCACTCCACTAGTTACAGGCAGGCTGCCATCCTGAAAAGATCCCCCCTTATCCCAACTCTCTGGCCAGAATTTCCCGGTCGGTGAGCGGGGGAGGGGCCTGCTCACCGATGCGTAAAATGACACGCGGTGATGTCGGGTGAGTGTCCTCACCTCACCGCGCGTCATTCAGATCTTCAATTCTACGGATGTGCACCACAGAGTCAGCTGCACGCCCGCCGAACTGTCAAAGGCCTATTAAGGCCATTTAAATATCAATTAAAATAATTATCAAAGCTGCCCGTCCAACCTTAAGGTCGGTGGGAGGGCAGGCGAAGAGCCCAGGCGGCCTTCGCATTTATCATGAAACCTCAACCACGGGCGGGATGAGGTTTCATGAAGTGTTTATAAATTGAATGAAAGTTTTTATTACAGTCCATTGACATGTCCCAGCTCATGTGGCACTGTCACATGAGGGGACATGTCTTAAAAAAAATTATTTTCTTTATTAAAATTATAAAAATCAAACTAACCTCCCTGAGGCAGCTCCGTGCCTCAGGGAAATTTCTGGGCTATTTCGCACACATGCGCACTTGCGCCAAAGAGTGCAGGCCCCAACTCAGCCTCCTCCCCTCACCCGCACAGGGGGCACTCAGTGCTTCCAGGTGCGTGTCACGCTGGGCGGGCCTTCATTGGCCCGCCCGTGTAAAGTGGCAGCGCCCAGCCAATCGCGGGCAGCAATCAGCTGCATGCCCACCTGCGCCCGCTCCCGTCCAAAACCACCCCCCCCCAACCCCCACAACGGGGAGAACATTCTCCCCTCTGTCTTCTATTAGTTAGCCAGTCCTCCATCCATGCTAATATACTACCCCCAACACCATGGGCTACCCCACCACCCTTTCCTTCCTGCCTGTTCTTGAAAAAAGTCATATACCCCTGAATATTTAGTTCCCAGATTTGCTCTCTTTGCAACCATGTCTCTGTAATGGCTTTAAGATCATACTCATTAACCGCTACTTATGCCGTTAATTCATTTATTTTGTTCCAAATACTATGTGCATTTAAATAAAGAGCCATTAATTTTGCCTTTAACAATTTTTTTCCCCCTTTGACCCTATTTTCTGCTGTTTTTTTATGTTCCTACACTCTGTCCCTTCCTGTCACACTCTGGGTATTATTACCTAAATAGCTGCCCTGCAATGCTACCATATCCTTTTGCTTTGTTAGCCTACGTATCCCCTCTCCAGAGCCCTTCCCCGCTCTATTTAGTTTAAAGCCCTCTCTACATCCCTAGTTATTCAATTCGCCAGGACACTGGTCCCAGCACGGTTCAGGTGAAGCCCATCCCACTGGAGCAGCTCCCTTCTGCCCCAGTACTGGTGCCAGTGCCCCATGAACTGAAACCCATTCTCAGCTTTGACTTTTACCTAAAGAGGTGGAGAAATATTAGCTGTAATTAGGCTGTAATTCTCAAATTTAGTGAACTGTATGTCCAGAACTTGTTTTTTTTTATGTGGTGCTCTGTTTTGCAACCAAGTCAAAGAATAAAGGTGACTAATGTTAATTCTAGATCCATTACTAAAACAGGGAGATCAAATAATTAAATGGCAAAACACAGTTTAGAATTTTTTTAAAAGCTGAAACCCATTCCTCCCACACCAATCTTTGAGCGACGCATTTAACCCCTTGACTTTATTTACCCTAAACCAGTTTGTCCATGCCTCAGGTAATAATCCCGAGATTATTACTTTGGAGGTTCTGCTTATAAATTTAGCTCCTAACTGTTCAAATTCTTTCAGCAGAACCTCCTTTCTAGTCCTATCAATGTCGTTGGTAACAACGTGGACGACAACAACTGGATCCCTCCCCTCCCTCTCCAGGTTCCTCTCCAGCCCTGAGGAGATGTCCTTAACCCTGGCACCAGGCAGGCAACACAGCCTTCGGGACTCACGCTCATGGCTGCAGAGAACAGTATCCATCCCCCTAATTATACTGTCCCCTACCACTACTACATTCCCATTTCCTCCCCCCACTTGAATGGCTCCCTATACCATGGTGCTGTGGTCAGTTCACTCATCCTCCCTCCAGTCCCCGCTCTCATCCACACAGCTTGCAAGAGCCTTGTAACTGTTGTCATCAGCAAATTTAGCAACCATTCCTTTGGTCCCCTCATCCAAGTCATTTATATAAATTGCAAAAAGTTGAGGCCCCAGCACTGATCCCTGTGGCACACCACTCGTTACATCTTGCCAACCAGAAAATGTCCCATTTATGCCTACTCTCTGTTTCCTGTTAGCTAGCCAATCTTCTATCCATGCCAATACACTACTCCCTACACCATTGAGCTTTTATTTTTCACAATAACCTTTGATGTGGCACCTTATCAAATGCCTTCTGGAATCTAAGTACAGTACATCCACCGGTTTCCCTTTATCCACAGCACATTTTACTTCTTCAAAGCACTCCAATAAATTGATTAAACATGATTTCCCTCCACAACACCATGTTTATTCTGGCTGATTGCCTTGAATTTATCTTAGTGCCCTTCCACAATGTCTTTAATAATACCTTCTAATATTTTCTCTATGACAGATGTTAAGCTAACTGGCCTGTAGTTTCCTGCTTTCTGTCTCCCTCCCTTTTTGAATAAAGGATTTACATTCACTATTTTCCAATCTAATGGAACCTTCCCTGAATCCAGGAAATATTGGAAAATTAAAACCAGCACATCAACCATCTCGCACACCAATCTTTGAGCCACACATTTAACCACTTGACCTTACTTACCCTATGCCAGTTTGCCCTTGCCTCAGGTAATAACGACTCAAAACATTAACTCTGTCTTCCTCTCCACAGATGCTGTCAGACCTGCTGAGTTTTTCCAGCTATTTTTGTTTCCGTTTCAGATTTTCAGCATCTGCATTATTTTGCTTTTATGCTTTTATGCTTTCATCAACTATCTCACTAGCCACTTCATTCAAGATCTTAGGATAAAGTCCAACAGGACCCAAGGACTTTCAGCCCGCAGCTCCAACAATTTGCTCAGTACCACTTCCCCGGTGATCGCAGTTTTTTTGAGTTCCTCCCTTCCTTCCAAATCCAGATTTATAGGTGTTTCTGGGATGTTACTCGTATCCTCTATGGTGAAGAGTGATGCAAAATACCTGTTCAATTCATCTGTCTTCTACTTATTTTCCATGATTAATTCCCCAGACACACTTCCTATAGGACCAATACTCACTTGGTTAACTCTTCCTTTTTAAATATCTAAAGAAACTTTTACCAGTTGTTTTTATATTTCTAGCTAGCTTTCTCTCATACTTTAATTTTTCCCTCATTATTAACCTATTAGTGTTTGTCATGAAGAGATTAATGTCGATAATGTTATTGGGACTTATTTTTTAAAAACAGAGCTTAGTGGTGCCGAAATATGTGTCTGTGTATGTCTTAATTGGATTAAAGCCAGCTGGTCTCAAGGCTTTGATGTATAGTAAGAAGTAGGTTTGAAATGGTTAATTAGATAAACATGGGGAAGTTTAGAAACATAGGGAAGAACTTTCCGGTTGGCGAGTGGGGTGGGGCCCACTCACCGACATGTAAAATGACACACGGTGATGTCGGGCTGGTGTCCTAATGTCACCGCGCATCATTTAGATTTTCAGCTCAGCCGGCTGCACGCCTATTAAACCAATTAAAACAGTCAAATGAGGTGCCCGTCCAACCTTAAGGTTGGCAGGTCGGGGAATAGCCCAGGCGGCCTTCGCATTTATCATGAAACCTCACCCACGGGCGGGTCGAGGTTTCATGACGTGTTTTAAAATTCAATAAAAATTATTTTAAAAGTATTTGTTGACATGCCCCAGCTCATGTGACATGAGGGGACATGTTTTGAAAGGTTTTTTTTCCCCCTTTATTTAAATTTTAAAATCTTACACTGATCTCCCTGAGGCACAGAGGCACATGCGTGAAAGAGCGCAGGCCGAGGCTCAGGGAATCCTCCCCCCTCCCCGCCCGCACAGGGAACGCTCGGTGCTTCCGGGCGAGTGTCACGCTGGGCTGGCCAATTCAGCGCGGACCTGATCGGGTTCACGCTAGCCTGACGAGGGGTGGTGGGGGGGGGGGGGGGTGTGGGGGTGGGGGGTGGGGTGGAAATTCAGCCCATAGGTGTCAAGAGGGCAATTTGCATTTTTAAATAAAGCATTCAAAAGAATGGATGAAACCTTGCCGCTTACTAATAAAATTGTTGGAATCAAAGGACGTTAATTTTAGACGAGGTAAAATTGAAAGCGAGTGATACAATGAAAAATTTACATTCAAAGAGAAAGCTATGCATCAAGGAGAAAGGAGATTGTGGGTAAGGCAGAGGCATTTTCAGATCCATCAAGTGTGAGAAGCCTCCAGCCTGTAAACCTCAAATCCACCTGCAAGGGCCCAGGGCTGAAAGAAACTCATTTTGAATGTGACAGTCCAGGGTGTGCTCAACCAGGTGTCTCTTTAAATCTATGGGGAGAATGAGCGGGAGTGGGTGTGGGCGGGTGCATAGCCGGTCGCTGCCCGCGATTGGTTGCGCGCCGCCGTCTTACATGGGTGGGCCAATTGAGGCCCACCCAGCATGACGCGCACACCCGGAAGCGTTGAGCGCTCCCTGTGCGGGCGGGGGGGTCTGCGCACGCATGTGAAAGAGCGCAGGAATCTCCCTGAGGCACCGAGCTGCCACAGGGAGTTTAATTTCGTTATCAAAAAGCGAATAAAAGATTTCAAAAATTTATTCAGACACATGCCCTCATGCGACAGTGTCACATGAGCGGGGACATGCCTATGAATTGTACTTTTAAAATTTATTAAAGTTTAAAAACCTTCATGAAATCTCATCCCGCCCGTGGATGAGGTTCCGTGAAAAATGCGAAGGCCGCCTGGGCTCTTCGCCTGCCCCCCCGCCCGACCTTAAGGTTGGACGGGCAGCCCTGTTAATTGTTTCAATTAGATTTTAAATGGCTTTAATCGGCCTTTGACAATTCGGCGGGCGCACAGCTGACTCCGGTACGCACCTGCCAAACTGAAGATCTGACTGGCGCGCGGTGTCATCGGGACGCACGCCCGACGTCACCGCGCGTCATTTTATGCATTGGCGAGCAGGACCCACCCCAGCACGCCAACCAGAAGATTCAGGCCTATGAGATTTACTGTTGCCTTAATGGGGGTGTAACTGAGAGTTAGATTAATTGGGGGATTTTTGTAGTTATTCTAGCAGTAATTTTGTAGATATATGTATGTGTTTACAATCTTTCTTATATTAATAAATGTTTAAATTAGTTTTATAAAAACCTCTTAAGACTTGGTGGTCTTATTACTACTGAATTCAAAGCCTGCATCTCGAAACAAACAAATTGCAAAAATGGGTTATGACAGTTGTTTTAAGTTTCCCTCTGGAATTTGAGCAACTCAGCCTTTACTATCAGCTGTGACATAATAGTCTTTCTTTGCTGTTTTTTATATTCTGTCCAATCTTCTGACATGGCACTCATCCTTGTGCAATTATATGTTTTTATCCTTCATTTTCAAGTCATTTTCATGACTGTACGCTGGTTGGGTATAGTAACAGCATTATTCGCGGCCAGAATGGAGGTGATTGGCACCACATCCACAAACATTCACTCCCTTCACCAGCGACGCACAGTAGCAGCAGTGTGTGTACCATCTAGAAGATGCACTGCAGGAACTCACCAAGGCTCCTTCAACAGCACCTTCCAAACCCACGGCCACGACCATCTAGGAGGACAAGGGCAGCAGATAGATGGGAACACCACCACCTGGAAGTTCCCCTCCAAGTCACTCACCATCCTGACTTGGAAATATATCCCCGTTCCTTCACTGTCACTGGGTCAAAATCCTGGAACTCCCTCCCTAACAGCACATTGGGTGTACCTACACCACATGGACTGCAGCGGTTCAAGAAGGCAGCTCACCATCACCTTCTCAAGGGCAACTAGGGATAGGCAATAAATGCTGGCCCAGCCAGCGAAGCCCACATCCCATGAATGAATTTTTTAAAAATTACCCTTATTATCAATTACCCCTGGAAACAGCACTGTTTACAGTTAGCATTTAACTATCCTCCACTTACTGCATTTTTCTGGAGAAATCACCCTGCTCTTATCGGGAGATGTTGCTGTAGTTTTGACTCTGATCAATGAGTAAATAGGCTTTGCCTCACTGTGACTACACCTCACTGGCTGACACAGTACTGCCAACAGACATTCACTGAGAAGGTGATCAACAAAATGATTCGCTTATCGTGGCAAAATGTTTTGGCTTCCCGGAATGAGTCCAAAACTTCCCTGATCTAAATATGCCCCTTCCTCTCCAGTTGACACGTCCTCTTATACGCCCGTTCAGATTGGTAAATTCACTGAGGCTGCAACTTGGCAAGGCCTGTAATAAAGACCCTGAGTTCATCCCAGCTGTTCCAGAGTGACCCAGCTCAGCCTGGGTGTTATTGAGGACATTGGAATTTGTTTCGTGAAGGAAGATGGGATATTTCAGGCAGAGTTCTTATACTTTGGTTGTTACCGGTGCAGCCCACCCCTCCCCCGACCACCCAACCCGAAAGCATGTGGTTGGGGGCGGGGGATTGGCTCCTGACTGTAAGGCCTCCCATACTGGACATACCAACGTACGAACAAGATGCAGGAATAGGCCATTCAGCCCCTCGAGCATGCTCTGCCAATTAGTAAGATCACGGCTGATCTGATGGTCATCTCAAATCTGCATCCCGCCTGCCGCCGATAACCTTTCACCCCCTTGCTGACCAAGGAATCTATCCACCACTGCCTTAAAAATATTCAAAGACTCTGCTTCCACCGCCTTTTCAGGAAGGGAGTTCCAAAGACTCACGACCCTCTCAGAGAAAAGATTTCGCCTCATCTCCATCTTAAATGGGTGACCCCTTATTTTTAAGCAGTGACCTCTAGTTCTAGATTCCCCCACAAGAGGAAACATCCTCTCCACATCCACCCTGTCAAGGCCCCTCAGGATCTGATATGTTTCAATCAAGTCACCTCTTACTCTTCTAAACTCCAGTGGATATAAGCCTAACCTGTCCGGCCTTTCCTCATAAGACAACCCACCCATTCCTGGTATTAGTCTGGTAAACCTTCTCTGAACTACTTCTAACACATTTCCATCCTTCCTTAAATAAGGTGACCGATACTGTACACAGTCCCTCACAACAATGATTGCCCAAGATGCTCACCTGAAGATTAGCCACTGTGGTTAAGCACTGGTGACATTATTGCTCTCTGTGGACCTGCGCCAAACAAGAGTCGGCAACTTCAGGTTAAAAGTGTTGTTCTCTTGTAACCATGAGCTCTTCCAAAACTCTGCTGCATGTATCCTTACTCACAACAAGTCCTGTTTCACTATTATTCCTTGTGCTGGCTGCCTTACATTGGCTCCAGGTGTTGCAATGCCTGGTCTTTGACATTCTCATCCTTGGTTTCAAATTCCTCCATGACCTCGCGCCACCCTGACTCTGCAATCTCCTCCGAGATCTCTGGACACCCATAATTCTGGCCTCTTACCATATTCCTGTTTTTCATCATTCCAATATTGGTGGCCATGGTCCTCGGTTGCCAAGACAAAAACACTGGAATTCCCTTCCTACACCTCTCCACTTCTCTACCCCTGTCTCCCTTTAAAGACCATCCTTAAAACCTACCTCTTGGTTCAAGCTTTTGCTCACCTGGCCTAATTCAAAAGAAAGACTTGCATTTCTATACCACTTTTCACAACCCGAGGACATCCCAAAGTGCTTTACAGCCAATGAAGTACTTTTTTTGCAGTCTGTTCACTGTTGTAAACTAGGAAAAGTAGTAACTAATTTGTGCACAGCAAGCTCCCACAAACAGCAATGTGATAGTGACCAGATAATCTACTTACTCATCATTATTGATATAGGGGACAAATATTGATCAGGACATTGAGGAGAATTTTCATCCTTTTCTCTGAAATAATGGCCTTGGAATCTTTTACATCCACCTGAGAGAGCAGGCGAAGCCTTTGTTTAATGTCTCATCTGAAAGACAGCACCTCTGGCAATGCAGCACTCCCTTGGTACTGCACATCTCCTTTTGTGGTTGGGTGCCAAATTCTGATAATGCTCTTTTGAGGTGCCCTGGGACATCTTAATGGTGATATATAAATGTTCAAAGAAGCATTCACTGTGGGACAAATTCATGGCTTTGGAAGTGCAAAGGTTCTTTTATTATTCAGTCATGGGATGTGGGCATCACTGGCTAGGCTGGCATTTATTACCCTTGTGCAGAGGGCATTTTTTAAGACTCAACCCCATTACTGTGGGTCTGGAGTCACATGTAGACCAGCAGATAAAGGACATTGGTGAACCAGATAGGTTTTTACCACAGGGATACGGTTGACATTTTGAGTCCGTATGACCTTTCATCAGAACTAAAAAATATAGAAATGAGATGAAATATATTTTATCTCATTTCTAGATTTTTTAGTTCCGATGAAAGGTCATACAGACTTAAAACGTCAACTGTATCCCTCTCCGCAGATGCTGTCAGACCTGCTGAGTTTTTCCAGGTATTTTTGTTTTGGTTCTAGATTTCCAGCATCTGCAGTATTTTGCTTTTATCTTAGGCTTTTACAACAGTTGGCAATGCTTTTCATGGTCATCGTTAGATTTTTAATTCCAAGTTGTTATTGAATTCAAATTTCACCATCTGCTGTGGTGGGGTTCAAACCCAGGTCCCCCCCAGAGGATTACCTTGAGCTACTGGTCTAGTGACAATACCACTATGCCACTGCGTTGGCAGTCTTACCATGTAATAAGAGAGGTGTTATCAAATTTAATGTTCCGTGTAATGAAGACTGTATCGGATGGCAGGATTATTGGCATGGCTTCAATCTCCCATCAACTGGTGATTTAGCAGGTAATGATTGGACAATAAGATTGATAAGTGCAGAGATTACACTGAAAATTCAACCAGGAAGTAGTGGCTGGGCTGATGTATCCTGTGTGTTTTGTACACTGCCATAACCACAGTGAATTTCAAAAACACACATTGCAAAACTAGAAGTAATCAATTTGGGTAAGTAATAAACTTTTCTGGAGTTTGTGGTGACATATAAGTTGGAAATGACCGTTTGTAAAGTGCGATTTTTTTTTGAATTAAAGCATCACGGTGGGGTATTCAATTCTGCAAACATACTCAGCAGGGCAGGCTGTGGAGAGGTGAACAGAGTTAACGTTTCAGGTTGATGGCCTTTCTTAGGCACTGGGGAAAAGTTAGAGATGTGACAGGTTTCAAGCAATCCCAGAAGGAGGGAAAAGGGGAGGGAGGGTGGAAGGAACAAGAGGGAAAGTCTGTGATAGGGTCGAAAGTGCGAGAGATGAAATGACAAAAGGGATTTTTTTTAATTTGTTCGTGGGAGGTGGCATCATGGGGTAGCGCCAGCATTTATTGCCCGTGTTCAGGGGGTATTAAAGAGTCAAGCACATTGCTGTGGGTCTGGAGACACATGCAGGCCAGACCAGGTAAGGACAGCAGATTTCCTTCCCTAAAGGACATTAGTGAACCATTTAGGACAATCGACAATCCTCTCATGGTGATTATCAGACCATTAACTCCAGATTTTTATTAAATTCAAATTTCACCATCTGCTGTCCAAGTCAGGATTTTGTATCGTCATTCGACCATCTCCTGCCCTCCCATCTATAACTTCCGTAAATCTGAGCTCATTCAAAGCTCTGCTGCCCATATCCTAACTCACACCGATTCCCATTCACCCATCCCCACTGTGCTCACTGCTCCCGACCTGACATCTCAAATTTAACATTCTCATCCTTGTGTTCCAATCCCCCCCGGCCCATGGTTTCACCCTCCCAATCCCTGTAACCTCCGCCAGCCCCATAACCCTTCAAGACTTCTGCTCCTCTAATTGTGGCCTCTTACTCATTTCTCACTCTGTGCAGACGTGGGAACCCTCTGAAAGACAGTGATGCTCTGTCTCTGATACGAAATCCACAAAGGTTTATTTTCTAGCCACTCCAATTTTGTTTTTAGGAACATACTCAAATTATCTAATGTTACTTCTCATATTCTGTAATTTGCAGAGCTTCCCCATTCTAGGAATCCCTGTTGCTGCAGTGATATTGGTCAAAAATATTATTTTTCCTCAAGGTCTTACTACATCTCCATAAGGGAAGCCATTTATCTTATCCTGGCCTTTCTACAGGGTGTCAAACGGGCCCTAGAGTGAATCATTTTAAACTGGGCACAAATCATTTCTATTGAAGTCAATCGCTGCTGATTCACTATAGTCCTTTTCACCCAACTGGCATAAGGCCAATTTCATCCCGTATGTACATGGTATCTGCCTTTCAGTTGAGACGTTAATCCGAGGCCCCCATTACCCTCTTAAGGGAATGTTAAAAATGCCAGACACTATTTTGAAGAAGAACAGAGGAGTCCTCCCGAGTGTCCTGATCAATACCAACGTCCAAACCCACAGCCTCAACCACCTAGAAGGACAAGGGGAGCAGGCACATGGGAACACCACCACCTGGAAGTTCCCCTCCAAGCCACTCACCATCCTGACTTGGAAATATATCGCCGCTGTTAACACTGTCGCTGGTTCAAAATCCTGGAACTCCCTCCCTAACAGCACTGTGGGTGTACCTACACCACATGGACTGCAGCGGTTCAAGAAGGCAGCTCACCACCACCTTCTCAAGGGCAACTAGGGATCAGCCAGCGTTGGCCACATCAAATTAACAAATACATTTTTAAAATAAATCCCTCAAACAACATCACCGAAAATACATGACCTGGTCATTATCGCGTTAATGTTTGTGGGATCTTGCTGTGCGCAAACTGGCTGTCACATTCCCTACACTACAACAGTGACTACACTTGAAAAAAGGTAACCTCATTGGTTGTGAAACACTCTGGGATGCTTGAAGGTCGTTACAGTTGCTGTACAAATGCAGATCCTTTCCATGGTGTGCATCAGATTTCCCACATGGAGCACATTATTTCGACCGGGTCCAACACCCCCTTCTGCTCACACTATAGGCTGTACCTTACTGCCAGCTAAATGCTGAGACGTGTACCATATAAACAGGTGGGCCATATATGTACATGTGTTTACACCATGCACATACAACTGTGTACTATATACACACACACATACAACAGACTCTCCTACCTCATGTGTCCTCCAGCACCTTCTCAGCCACCCCCTCGGAGCTGTTTACTGAGCACAGAGCGGGGAGGAAATCAATCCTGTGCTGTGCGTTTTGGGTTAAGGTTCGTTATTCTCCCCACAAACTCACTGAACCATGATGACCCCCAAAGTAAGTATAGATCACCAGTGAGTTAGTCACAAGATGGCAATCCAACCTCCAAATTAATAAATTGTTCACCTCAGCTCTGGAAGATCAGCTATTTGGATGAGATGATGGATTTGGAAAGGTGCTATCTAAGGAGGCTTGGTGAATTCTATGAAGCTATATTTAATGTGAGTTCTAATCATGAGTCAATGCATTTGTAAAGGATATCAGCTGCGGCTCAGCAGATGGCATTCTTACCTCATAGGTCTGAAGGTTGTGGGTTCAGGTCCTACTCCAGACACTTGAGCCTATCATCCAGGCTGACACTCTCTGTGCAAGTGCTGAGAGAGTGCTGTACTGCCGGAGGTGCAGACTCTCTGATGAAATGTTAAACCAAATGTCCTACCTGCCCTCTCATTTGGGATGAAGGATTTTATGGCCACTATTGGTAGAACAGGGGACTTATCCTGGGGCCAATATTTATCCCTCAATCAACATCATTAAAGCAGATGATCTGGTCATTGTCCCATTGCTGTTGTGGGAGCTTGCTGTGTGCAAATTGGCTGCCCCATTCCCTACATTACAACAGTGACTACATAGTAAATAGAGGTTGTGAAAAGTGCTATATGAACACAAGTCTCTTTTTTTCGCGATCTGCACTCAGTGGGAGCATCACAGAAACCCCAGAGTCAGCACCTTCATCTCTTTGAGGCTTTTAATGCTTCGCATCATGAAGCAATAATCTGCTGGTGAGGTAAGCAGCAATCTGATATAAAAAAAAGCTCTGTGTGACAGTGGGAAACGTGTAGCAACTTGGTGCCTAACAGTTATGACAGTGTGCTATTGGAAAACAAAGTCAGCTTACAATCTTTTCAGTGTGTGTAGCCACCCAGCACATTGTATGTTCATCACTGTCTGGTTCATTGGAATAAGCACCTCCAAAATGGAAAGGTTGCTGTCATGTTTGATCATGTCCTGTCCGAAGTGCTTTCCACAATGTTTTTTCATTGAGAGTCAGTGACTGTCACGTGGGTGGCCAACTTCAGCAGTGAGAGGAATGATTATTTGCTTGGTTTTTTTTTTTGAGTTCTTTTTCTTAGCTACTTTTTTTTTTAACTTTTTTTTGGAAGTGGCGTTGGTCAAAATACTGGGTGAACACTCCTGCTTTTATGTGGAATCTAGAGGCCATTTGGCCCATCTGATGAATGCTGGTGTTCATACTGCACATGAGCCTCCTCCCACTCTGATTCTCACCCTGCCCCTCCATATTCCTTCTCTATTGGCGTATGCCCATCGCTGCATCAATCTGTCTTTCAGTCCCGCCCCTGCGACGGAAGGTTGTGGAAGCCGGATTGAGCACAAAAATCTGGGCCGACACTCCAACGCAGCCCTGAGGGGGAAGTACTGCCTTTTTATTGGATGTTAAACCATAGCCCCCTCTGTCCCCTGAGGGGTGCGATAAAGATACCATGGCACTATTTTGAAGAAGAGCAGAAGGGTTTTCTCTGGTACACTGGCCGATATTTACCCCCCAATCAACAGCACAGAAGCAGATCATTGGGTCATTACCACATTGCTGTTTGTGGGATCTTACTGTGCTTCATTTCCTACATTACAACATTGACTACATTTTTGCTTCATTGGCTGTAGTGCTTCACTTCAGGACATGCTCTGGTTGTGAAAAGCCTAACAGAAATCCAAGTCTAGCTATTTTTTTAATGCCTGAACCGCTTCATGTGGCAGTGAGTTCTGCATCCTCATTATTGGCTGTGCGAAGGAATTCCCCCTTATTTGATCACTTCGCGCCTGCCTTGTGTTTTGATCACCTTGTCCTGGGCTCAACCACAAGTGGGAACCAACTATCTTCACCCGGAAGTGTTGTGGGATCAGTAAGAGCTAGTTGAACAGGAAGACAGCCGAGGGGAGGTTGTTAGCTTACACAGTGCAGTAACAACTTGCCTTTATATAGCACCTTTAATGCAGTTAAACATCCGAAGGTAATCAAGCAAAATTTAACACCGATGCCACAGAGGAAGATATTAGGGCAGGTAGTCCAATCTGAGATCCCAGAGATTTCACAGAAAACATGAAGTACATGAAGACATTAGATCTTCTCTGTTTTAGACGTGGAGAAGTTATTCCTTCAGTTGAGAAATAACTTGTTAATGTATTGAGCGGTAATGACCTGGAACTCTCTGCTTCGAGGACGGTGGAAGCAGGGACGATCAAGGAAATTGGATTGGCACTTGAGGGAATTAAACTTGCAGAGGCTACAGAGAAGGAACAGAGGAATGGCTCTGCAGGGAACCAGCACGGACTCGATGGGCCAAATTGCCTCCTTCTGTGCTGTGATGAATCTATGACAAGGAGCTTTTAAGAAATATCTAAATGGACCAGAGAGAGGGTAGCAGAGAGGTGGAAAGGTTTCGGGAGGGAATTCCTTGTCCAAGCAGCTGAAGGCACGGCCACCAATTGTGGAGTGAAAGTAACTGGGGCTAGGCAGGAGGACAGGGCTGGAGGAGCATCGAGATCTCATAGGCTTGGCAGGCTGGGTAAATTCTACGTACCTGAGGAGGTGGGCGGCTATTGGGGTTTGAAAGCTTCTACCCACCAGAAGGGCAAGGGTGGCAGACGCATGGGAACACCCCCACCTGCAAGATCCCCTCCAAGCCGCACACCATCCTGACTTGGAAATAGATCGGCCGTTCCTTCAATGTCGCTGGGTCAAAATCCTGGAACTCCCTCCCTAACAGCGCCGTGGGTGTACCTACACCGCATGGACTGCAGCGGTTCAAGAAGGCAGCTCACCTGCACCTTCTCAAGGGCAACTAGAGATAAGCACTAAACGCTGGCCCAGCCAGCGAAGCCCACATCTGATGAATGAATAGAGAAAGAATTTTAACATTGAAATGTTGCTCGACAGGAAACCAACATAGGCCTGTGAGAACAGACGTGGATGGGTGAACAGGGTTTGGTGCAGTTTAGCACACGGCAGTGGAATCTTGGATGAGCTGAAGTTTACAGACAGTGTGAGGCCAGCCAGGAGAGCGTTAGAATATCTTAGAAGTAATTGCGTTGCAGCATCAGGCTGAGCAGTTTGTTAATTAAGGCACTGTTGCCACTTTTGCTAATTACAATGCTTGGCTCTCAAGTCCAGGCACATGTTTTCTCAATGTGATACAGTTGTGGGTACACTCGATTACTCCTCTACTTTACCAGCACACAGCCTGGAGCAAAAGCAAAACTGCCACTTTCAAACTGTGATCATAACTTTCTGGTTTATCATGTGCTTTTTAATGTCTGAGGGAAAATTGTTTGCACTGTATAGAGCAGCGATGCAAACTTCTGAGGCATAGCTTACCCATGGCTACAATGAAATGCTGTTGCTCATAACAGAAAGAGAGACCATGACCCCTTGTAATCTTGGCTCAGTGGGTAGCACCATTCCCCCCTGGGTTGGAAGGTGGTCAGGTCAAGCTCCCCTCCACAGACTTAATCCAGGCTAACGCACCCAGTGCACGCTGAGGGTGTGCTGCATTGTCAGAGGTGCCATCTTTCAGATGGAACCTTAAACCGAGGACCCGTCTGCCCTCTCAGCTGAACTTAAAAGTTCCGTCGCCCACTATTTTGGAGAAGAGCAGGGGAGTTCTCCCCAGTGTCCTGGGAGAATCTTTACTCCTCAGACATGACTGAAAAAAGCAGATCATCTGATTCTAGTGATAGATCACTCGGCTGAAACATTGGGCTGAATTTCCCATGGGAATGGGTCCATAACATTGGGATCACATGGGAGTGCCAAACCCCCCCACAGCCTCAACGCGCTCGCTGGAGCAAGGATACATGAGGTGGGCCTCCGAATTGGAGGACCCCATTCGACAGCCAAGTAATGACAGAGGACGGACCAGGGAAGTGGGAGGCCCAGTAGGAGGGTCTGAAGTAATATACGGATGACGAGCCCATTGGGAGAGGTGAGCACTAAGAGAGAAGAGGGGGGCCAATGGAGGCACTCACGAAGATCTCCCTCGTCAATGGTGAAAGAAATTACAAAATACTGTGAGGGGCCTTAGGGTGAAGGGTTCTCGAGTGACTATGGCCACTCCTGCACCCCTGGGAGAATTGCGGCTGTCCATTAGTTCAGCCACCCAGGCTCGCCCATCTGTGGTTGAGAGGCTGCCCCCCGGCACCCTGCGAGATTGCAAAAGTTGCTGCACTGTGGGGAAATGGTCCTTGATAGGGGCTTCGATTGGCTTCATTGGCTGCCCGTACTCCATTGGAGCAGGCTCCCAATTCCCATGGCAACCTGTCCTTGGGAAACTTGCCCAGAGGTAGGACAAAACTAGGGAGCTCTCCGGACAGGGTTTCCTGATGCTTTCCCAGACCGCCCCCCACCCTCAGCCCCCAAACCCATCTCCACATGGCTGGGAAAGATCAGCTCATTAACTCTGTTTCTCATTCCGCAGATGTTGCCTGGCCTGCTGAGGATTTCCATCGCTTTTTGTTTGGTTTGAAATCTCCAGCGGCTGCAGTATTTTACACTTCTGAAGTACTTTGGCGGCTGAAACACTTTGCGACATTCTGAGCTTGTGAAAGGTGCTGTTTATCGTCAATTACACAATGATTTTTGGCTGTTCTCTGTCTAAAGCTGTACGTTGTTACAGTGAAGAGGACTGTCACACTATATTCCTGTTAAATTCGTGACTGATGTTTCAGCGTTGTTTATAAAATTAACAGGGACCTGTATTTCACTGCAGTCAATGGATCATGTGTCATTGAGTGAGGAAGATACAGTTTACTATTTAGGGAATTATTAAGAGTTGGGAGTTTATACTCGATCCATGAGGAAAATAGCAGCAATGGAGGGGGAGATGGTGACATAGCCGTAATGTCACTGGGCTAGTAATTCAGAAGCCCAGGCTAATGCTCATGGGGCATTAGTTCAAATCCCACCAGAATAGCTGGTGAGACACACCTGGAGTGCTGTGTACAGTTTTGGTCTCCTTATCTAAGGAAGGATGTACTTGCCATAGATGGAGTGCAACAGAGGTTCACCAGACTGATTCCTGGGATGGCGGGATTGTCTTATGAAGCAAGGTGAGGAGTCTGGGCCTGTATTCTCTAGAGTTTCAAAGAATGAGAGGTGATCTCATTGAAACTTACAAAATTCTTGCAGGATGTGACAGGTTAGATGTGGATAGGGTGGTGAACCTGGCTGGTGTGTTTCGAACCAGGAAACACAGTCTCTAAATAAGAGGCAGCCCACTTAAGACTGAGATGGGGAGGAATTTCTTCACTCAGGGGGTGGTGAACCTTTGGAATTCTCTACCCCAGAGGGGTGTGGAAGCTCAATCACTGAGCATGTTCAATACAGAAATCGATAGATTTCTGGAGACTAATGACATCAAGGAATATGGGGATTGGGGGAGAAAAATGGCGCAGATGTAGATGACTGGCCATGATCTATTCGAATGGAGGAGCAGGCATGATGGGCCAAATGGCCTCCTCCTACTCCTATATCCTATGTCCCTACCGGAACGGACCTACCCACCAAGATGTGCTAAAGGACCCCTCGGAAGTCCCAGAGCAAGGACTCGTGGGAATTGCCCAGAAACTTTGAACTTCCAATGGCAATTCCCCTGCTCCCCGGCACCGTCCGAGACAGTATCCAAATCGGAATTAGAGTCGGAGATTTCCGATTGGCCGGCCACTCCCCAGGGTAGGACCTCCTCCCCAGTGAGGGGCAGAAGTCCCACTCTCCACCAGCTTAGCCCGCCCGCAGTGTGTTATGGCTGCAGGGCGGATTGGAGGTTGGCATGGAGCGAGTCACCTTCCTGGCAACTTTCCTGCTGGTGGGGCCATTCCCTCCTGCCCCCTCCACCCCATAATACCTAGCCCCATGTCTAACTCCTGGGTAACTATACAACTGAGCTATATAACTGAACACTCCACTGCCAACTGACTCCCGACCCTCCAACCCCTCCCCTGACCCTCCAACCCCTCCCCTGACCCTCCAACCCCTCCCCTGACCCTCCAACTCCTCCCAACCCAACCTCACCATTCTGGCCGCCTACCACCCTACCCACCCTACCCATCTTACCCAGCTGGCACCTTATCCACCCTACTCACTCTGCCACCCTACCCAGCTGCCGCCATGCCCACTTACCTCATTCACACTCATTCACTCACACACGAAGAAGCCATTTAAATGTTGCAAAGCTAGTGAATGAAGGTCTATTGGAACACGGCAGCTCGTGCTGTTAAAAAGGGGACAGGGCTTGGCTTCCCCAGCCGACCCTGTGCTACGAGGAAGGACTCCGAGGACAGGCAGTTCTGAAGACGCGCTGTTCAGGAGTCCGACCAGGGATGTGGAGCTCCGGCGCTGGGTAAGAAAGCCGAAGAGGAGTGGCAATCTGACAGTGATTACCGCAATTACCTCGGAGGATTTGGTGCATTGCCTCCTTCTTTCAGTGAGTAGCACTCACCGCTGAGTCAGGATGCTGTGACTACTCCAGAGATTGGATTACATTATCTACACCAGCACCGTCTTCCACGTGAACTGATAAACCAAGGCCTCGCCTGCCCTCTCAGGTGGATATAACAACAACAAAAAATCCCATGGCCACTATTTTGAAGAGCAGGGGAGTTCTCCCCAGTGTCCTGGGGCCTTCTATTTATCCCCCAGCCAACATCAATAAAAAGAGATTATCTGGTTATTATTAATGCTTGTGGGAGCTTGCTGTGCACAAATTGATTGCTGCATTATTCTACATCACAACAGCGGCTACACCGGCAAAAAGTCTTTCATTGGCTCTGAAGAGATTTGGGATGTCCTGTGGTCATGAGAGGTGCTGTAAAAATGCAACTCTTTTCTTTCTAAACATTTATGGGTCGATGGGAAGATTGTAGGTTTCCTTGTCTGATATAAAGCAGTTAAAATTTGACCGTTTTGCCCGAGAGCTAATTTAGTTGCGGTTAACAGTAATCAGCCATACCTGGCTGCACCAGGCTAATCCCAGATGGTGTAGATAGTGTAGCCTTTAAACAAGTTTAGATCGGAATGAAAATATTCAATGTGCTATAATCAACTCTCCAGCTCGACAGCTACAAAAATTCACACTTCCCGGATTTTATTCTACTTCTCACTCATTGCGTCCTCCATTAGGAATCTCTCCAATCAGCTCCTTAATTCAATAAACCATGTAAACGCTCATTCGTTTCCTTCTTACCCTTGGGGATGAGAAGGCTGAGAGGAGATTTGATAGAGGAATTCAAGATCCCGAGGGGTATGGACAGGGTAAGCAGTGAGAAACTGTTCCCACTCAAGAGAGCATCAAGAGCCCCAGAGGGCACAGCTTCAAAACAATTGGCGAAAGGAGTAAATGGGATGTGAGGAATGTTTTTTTCCCACCCAGAGGGTGTTTGGAGTCCAGAATGAACTTCTTGAGAGGGTGGTGGAGGCAGGTTCGATCGAGGTGTTCAAAAGGGAATCGGGTTGCTACTGAAAAGCAAGAATGTGCAAGGTTACAGGGATAAGGCAGGGGATCGGGGCTAGGTGGAATGCTCTTTCAGAGAGCCAGTGCACACTTGATGGGCCGAATGGCCTCCTTCTGCACTGTAAAGATTCTGTGATTCCTTAATTCCCAAATACTTTCTAAGTTCTCCTCCTTCAGCAGAGCTCTGATGGGCTCTGATTGTTTAGACCCTGGACTGTGTCCAGGAGACGCCCTTGGGGCCATGTACCCCACCCAACCACATTAACTACAACTTGCGTTTCTATTGCACCTTTAATGTATTAAAATGCCCCAAGGTGCTTCACGAGAGCGTTATCAGACACAATTTGACACCGAGCCACATAACTTGATAAGATATAGGAACAGGAGAAGACCATGAGGCTGTTTCAAGCCTGAACCATCATTCAGCAAGGTCATTACTAAGCTTATACATGACTCCACTTTCCTCTCCTATTCCATATCCCTTTGACTCCCTTAGTGTCCAAAAAAACCTATTGGTCTCAGTTTGAATATACTAAGGAGACATCAGGACAGGTGATCAAAAGTTTTGGTCAAAGATGTAGGTTTGAAAGGGCATCTGGGAGAAGGAGAGAGAGGAATAGAGAGAGAGAGAGTTTTAAGTAAAGAGTTCCAGAGCCCAGCAGCTGAAACCCTGGCCACCAGCGCTGGAATGATTAAAATCATTGAGAGCTAAGAAGCCAGCGTTAGAAGAGTGCAGATATCTCACAGGGTTGTGGGGCTGGAGAACGTTACAGAGTTCAGGAGGGGCAACGCATGGATGGATTTGAAAACAAAAATATGAATTTTAAAATCAAAGCTCTACGGGCTCTGGAGCTAATGTAAGTCAGTGAGCACAGTGGGCAATGGGAGGGGGACTTGGTGCGAATTGGGATACAGGCAGCAAGCCAGAAAAGCTTTGGAGTAGTCGAATTTGTAATAGGGGCCGAAGACAATGACATCGATCTTATCAAAATTAAATGTGTTCCCTTAGTGAATTTCTGATTACACTTAATCCCATTTATTGACCAGAATCTGCCTGGTTCCTTCTTGAAACCCATTAACGATTCCCATTTCACTACCGAGTCTCTGACAACCTGTTCTCAAAACCCTTTCAGTGAAAGAAAGTTCCTCCTGTTTCCAAGTTTCCTTCATGTAGTCCTTCATTTATAAATATGACTCTTACTGCTTGATTCTGTTAGTGCCAGCTGGGTCTCTGTGGGCCACACTCTCACAACCCTGTCAGAAGGCTGCAGGTTCAATCCCCCTCCAGAGGCTTGAGCACTAAATCCAGGCTGACACCCCTCAGTGCAGTGCTGAGGGAGTGCTGCACTGTCGGAGGTGCTGACTTTTGGAGGAGACGTTAAGCTGAGGCCCCTTTTGCCCTCTCAGGTAGAGGTAAAAGATCTGACGAAACCATATGAAGAAGAGTGGGGAAGTTCTCCCACGGTGGCCTTCATCCCTCAATCAACATCACAAAAGCAGATAATTGGGTCATTATCAAATTGCTGCTTATGGAATCTTGCTGTGCGCAAACTGCCTGCTGTGTTCCTTGCATTACAACAGTGACTGCGTTTCAAAAAGTCCTTCCTTGGCTGTAAAGCACCTTGGGATGTCCTGAGGTGGGGAAAGGCGCTTAGAGATACAAGGTTTTCATCTCCTACATATCTGAAAAGCTTATAGGTCCAAACATTTCAGAACTATAAACACTGCTGGCGTATCCCCTCTCAGTCCACTGCTTCCAGAGAAAAAGAACCCAGGATCATCAACATTTCTCACACTCACATGCCATTCCCTGAGGTTCTGGGATCTATAATGACCACGTTCCACACAGAAGGTGACCAATCAGCATTAACCAGTTTTTTCCACCAGATCATGGATGATTTACACTTCAAACACATTTATTCGCCTTTGACCACTTATCCGCGTTCTCGGGTGTAACAGATCCCATGGTGGCACTGTGGAGAGCAGTGGGGGAAGTCTCCCGGGTGGTCCTTTGCCGATATTTATCCCCAACCAGCATCACTAAAACAAATTGACTGGCCCTTAATTACACTGTTGCGGGTGGGATCTTGCTCTGCACTGATAATCCACCGTGTTTCCTAGACGACAACAGTGACCACACCTCAAAAGCACTGCATTGGCAATAAGATGCTTTGGGACGTCGTGAGGACGTGAAAGGCGCTTTGGAAATGCAAGTTCTCTCTTTACTTCCCACTGTTCCCCAAAGGGGAATTGCGAAGTGAAGGAAGAACAACAAGCAACAATTAGGTCGAATTGATGGGCCCGGAGCAGTGACTCGGGTCAACTTGTGAACAACTTTAAATACCATCTGGCTCCGAGGCTGCATTTCATTAGCCTGTTATTGATAGCACAGGGGGCAATACGAACAGACCTCAGTTCAGATCACCTTTCGGGCTCAGTCACACAGTTAGTTCACTGGAAAGAGGGCTCAATGGGTCAAGTCACATTGTGATTTAGCGAATCAAACAAAGCAATTACCTCCAGCAACTCGCCACAGATCCTTCTTCATTAACCCGTTCATCTCTCCATCCTTACCAAAGATTAACCTTCATTTATAATGGAAACTTGCATTTTTAGAGTATCCGTACCTATCTCAGAATGTCCCAAAGCATTTTACAGCCCATGAACTACTATTGAAGTGCATTCGTTGATCCAATATAGAGAAGCACGGCAGCCAATATAGGCACAGCAAGCTCCCACAAAGAGCAAAAAGCAAAATACCGCAGATGCTGGAAATCTGAAACAAAAACAAAAATTGCTGGAAAAACTCAGCAGGTCTGACAGCGTCTGTGGAAAAGGAGACAGAGTTAACGTTTCGAGTCCGTGTGACTCTTCATCAGAACGAAAGAGGAATAAGAAATGTGGTGAAATATAAGCTGTTTAATGGGGGTGGGACAGGTGAAGCTGGATAGGGGGCCAGTGATAGGTGGAGGCAAAGGAGAGATTGCCAAAGATGTCATAGACAAAAAGGACAAAAGGGTGTTGACGGTAATTAATTATTATTAATTATTATTATATATTTTTTATATATATATATTTTCTGTTCCCATCTATTTCTATGATTATTTTAAAAATGTATTTCCATCCATTGTTTTATCTCCACATTTCAGCCTATTTCGATCCCTTCCCCACTAGGGTTATCTGTACCTTGCTCACCCTGCTTTCCAAACTTACTGTCACCATTAGCACATCCTTTAGAAAATATCGCCACCGTCAACACCTCTTTGACTTTTTGTTTATGACATCTTGGGTAATCTCTCCTTTGCCTCCACCTATCACTGGCCCCCTATCCAGCTCCACCTGTCCCACCCACCCCCCCACCCCTTAAACAGCTTATATTTCCCCACATTTCTCATTCCTCTTTAGTTCTGATGAAGAGTCATACGGACTCGAAACGTTAACTCTGTCTTCCTCTCCACAGGCACGTCAGGCTTGCTGAGTTTTTCCAGCAATTTTTGTTTTTGTACCACAGAGAGCATTTATGTTAGATGTTGGCTGAAGGAGAAGTGTTGGGTAGGACACACCGTGGCTCCTCATAGGGTCATTTACATCATTCTGAATGGGCATATTTGAGTGACAGACCTGTCCACATCTGTAATGTACCCCAGTGTTACACATTGCAGACCTCTATTGACCTGTACTGTACCCCACTGTTACACAGTGCAGACCGCTATTGACTTGTACTGTACCCCAGTGTTACACAATGCAGACCTCTATTGTCCTGTATCATATCCCAGTGTTACACAGTGCAGACCGCTATTGTCCTGTATCGTATCCCAGTGTTATACAGTGCAGACCGCTATTGTCCTGTATCGTAACCCAGTGTTACACAGTGCAGACCGCTATTGTCCTGTACTGTACCCCAGTGTTACACAGTGCAGACCGCTATTGTCCTGTATCGTATCCCAGTGTTACACAATGCAGACCGCTATTGTCCTGTATCGTATCCCAGTGTTATACAGTGCAGACCGCTATTGTCCTGTATCGTATCCCAGTGTTATACAGTGCAGACCACTATTGTCCTGTATCGTATCCCAGTGTTACACAGTGCAGACCGCTATTGTCATGTATCGTATCCCAGTGTTATACAGTGCAGACCGCTATGGTCCTGTACTGTACTCCAGTGTTACACCGTGCAGACAGCTATTGCCCTGTCATGTACCCCAGTGTTACACAGTGCAGACCGCTATTGTCCTGAATCATATCCCAGTGTCACACTGTGCAGACCGCTATTGTCCTGTATCATATCCCAGTGTTACACAGTGCAGACCGCTATTGTCCTGCACTATATCCCAGTGTTACACAGTGCAGACAGTTATTGTCCTGTACTGTACCCCAGTGTTACACAGTGCAGACCGCTATTGTCCTGTATCATATCCCAGTGTTACACAGTGCAGACCGTTACTGTCCTGCACTATATCCCAGTGTTATACAGTGCGACCGCTATTGTCCTGTACTATACCCCAGTGTTACACAGTGCAGACTGTTATTGTCCTGTACTGTACCCCAGTGTTACACAATGCAGACAGCTATTGCCCTGTCATGTACCCCAGTGTTACACAGTACAGACCGCTATTGTCCTGAATCATATCCCAGTGTTACACAGTGCAGACTGTTATTGTCCTGTACTGTACCCCAGTGTTACACAATGCAGACAGCTATTGCCCTGTCATGTACCCCAGTGTTACACAGTGCAGACAGCTATTGCCCTGTACTGTACACCAGTGTTACACAGTGCAGTGCACTGTCATCCTGTACTGTACCCCAGTGCTTTTCAGCTCAAAGAACTATCTCTAGCCCCAGCTCAGTTTCAGGATGATAAAATTTTTTACATATCTGGATGATTCACAATTCACGTGTGTTCAGCGTGAAACTTAAAAATGCCCTAGTTCTATTTCACTGAAATCCAGCTCAGGAGGGACATTCACTGAGGCCTCTCCCACCTATCGCTGTCCAGCTGCTGCTCCTGTCCAGTGTGGCAAACTCTCTGTGCAATTGGCTGCTGGTTTTTGGGAATGTTTTGGGAGGCGCCTCTGGAGTCATTAAAGTTCTAGGAAAGTGGATGGCTGGAATTTCAGGAATGCCGTCCTGATTCATCCATTTCCATCAGACCTCTACTCCAGGCACTTGACCACAAATTCCAGACTACACTCCCAGTGCAGTTCTGTGGGAATGCTGCACTGTTGGAGGTGCCGTCTTTGGGGTGAGACGCTAAACCAAGGCCCCATCCACCCTCTCAGGTGGATGCATAAGATCCCATGGCGACTATGGGAAAAGAGCAGTGGAGGTATCTCTGGTCTTTTGGGCCAATATTTAACCTTCAGCCAACATCTTAAATAGATCTAATCATTATACGGACATACAAACAAGGAACACGACGAGGAGGCCATTCGGCCCATCGAGCCTGCTCACCATTTAATAAGATCGTGGCGATCTGATAGTAATCTCAAATCTGCATTCCGCCTACCCTGATAACCTATCACCTCCTTGGCTACCAAGAATTTATCCACCTCTGCCTTAAAACTATTCAAAGGCTCTGCTTCCACCACCTTTTCAGGAAGAGAGTTCCAAAGACTTACTGACCTCTGAGAGAAAATTTTTTACCTCATCTTCGTTTTAAATGAGCGACCCCTTATTTTTAAACTGTGACCCCTAGTTCTAGATTCTCCCACAAGAGGAAACATCCTCTCCACATCCACCCTGTCAAGACCCCTCAGGATCTTACATGTTTCAATCAAGACAGCTCTTACTCTCCTAAACTCCAGCGGATACAAGCCTAACCTGTCCAACCTTTCCTCATAAAACAATTAGTCTGGTAAACCTTCTCTAAACTGCTTCAACACGTTTACATCCTTCCTCAAATAAGGTGACCAATGCTGTACACAGTACTCCAAATGTGGTCTCACAAGTGCTCTTTATAACTGAAGCATAATCTCCCTACTTTTGTATTCAATTCTCCTCACAATAAATGATAACATTCTATTAGCTTTCCTAATTACTTGCTGGACCTGTATACTAGGCTTTAGCGATTCATGCACTAAGACACTCAGATCCCTCTGCATCTCAGAGCTCTGCAAACTCTCACCATTTAGATAATATGCTTTATTTTTATTCTTCCTACCAAAATGGACAATTTCACATTTTCCCACATTATATTCCGTGTGGCAGATCTTTGCCTACTCACTTAACCTATCTACATTGATTTCTAGCCTCCTTACATCCTCTTCACAACTTACTCTCCTACCTATCTTTGTGTCATCAGCAAATTTGGCAACCATCCCATCCATCCCTTCATCCAAGTCATTTATATAAATTGCAAACAGTTGAGGCCCCAGCACTGATTCCCGTGGCGCACCACTCATTACATCTGACCAAGCTGAAAAAGACCCATTTATGCCTACTCTCTGTTTCCTGTTAGCTAGCCAATCTTCTATCCAGGCCAATATGTTACCCCCTACACCATGAGCTTTTATTTTCCACAATAACCTTACCGCATTGCTTTTTGTGGGAGCTTGCTGTGTGCAATCTGGTAGATGTTTTTCCTACATTACAACAGTTACCACACTTCAAAAGAAGTATTTAATTTGTTATGAAGCACTTTGGGGTGTCTTGAGGTTGTTAAAGGTGCTATAGATATGTAAGTTCTTTCTTTTTATATTCTACTATCTCACTTTCTCCTCTTTATGCACAGCAATTATGAACATTGCCAAGTTTGCACCATAGTTCAACTGCAAACACCTGAAGGTTTGATATACGTGTACACGAGCTGGGACAGGCGCTCAACTATGGAAGGCCTAGTAACAGCAACAGGAACTTACATTTATATAGCGCCTTTAACATAGTAAAGTCTCCCAAGGCGCCTCATGGGAGCACAATTAAAGAAAAATTGACATCAAGCCACATAAGGACAGGTGACCAAAAGCTTGGTCAAAGAGGCAGGTTTTAAGGATTGTCTTAAAGGAGAGAGAGGTGGAGAAGAGGAAAGGTTTAGGGAGAGAATTCCAGAATTTAGGGTACAGCCACCAATGGTGGGACAATTAAAATCAGGGATTCCCGAGAGGCCAGAGTTGGAGGAGAGCAGAGATGGCGGGAGTGTTGTGAGGCTGGAGGAAGTCACAGAGATGGAGGGGAGCGAGGCCATGGAGGGATTTGAAAACAAGGATGAGAATTTTGAAATCGAAGTGTTGCTGGACCAGGAGCCCATATAGGTCAGTGAGCACAGGGCGAACGGCATGTGCTGCGAGTTAGGAAATGGGTAGCAGGGTTTTGGATGACCTCAAATTTACAGGAGGTGCAAGTTAGGAAGCATTGGAATGGTCGATTCTGGAGCTAACAAAGGCATGGATGAGGGTTTCAGCAGCTGATGAGCTGTGGCGGTCTTAGTGAACCCATGAATACATCATTGGAATCACAGAGAAAGATAAGACACCAAGTTTGCAAATGGTCTGGTTCAGCCTGAGACAGTGAGCAGGAAAAAGAATGTAATTGGTGGCTGGAGAATGGATTTTGTGGCCGGAACTGAAGTCAAAGAGTTTGGTCTCCTCAATATTTAGTTGGAGGAAATTTCTGCTCATGTCAGATGAGCAGCCTGATAATCAGGGGCAGTGGAGGGGTGGACAGACATTGTGGTGTGATAGCACTGGGTGCTGTTAGCATACATGTGGAAACTCATGCTGAGTTTACACATGATGTTGCTGATTGGCAGGGGATAGATGAGAATTCAAAAGGGATCAAGGATAGATCTCAAAAATCCTGGGGGTTCCGTTAATAATTTGAAATCTGACATCGATAGATTTTTGCTTATACCCCTTATTAAAGGATATGAAGCCAAAACAGGGGTCAAGCCAAGGTAGAGTTAGGATACAGACTAGCCATGGTCTGATCAAACCTGTTCCAGCATTCAAGGGGCTGAATGGCCTCCTGTGTTCTTGCATTCCTATTTAGCCAGGGCATGTTGGGGGATAAATGTGCTGTCAGAGATAAGCAGCAATAGGTGGAATATTCATGTGAAAGATGAGGCAACGCTCCTTCGTGGGCAGTCACACACCAGCACTGCAGTCATTGAGTAATCTTAAGTGCTGGCATTAATTGGCCATTAAATTAATTGGGTACGATTCTGATCGTTCCTCCTGTCCTCATTTAATGGTAAAAGTCCCTGGCAGCAGCATTCTTCACTAATCAGAGGCAGTCATTCTGAAATAGAGCCACTCATGGGCGTCACTGGCTAGGCCAACCTTTATACCCAACCCTAATTGCCCTTGAGAAAGTGGTGGTGAGCTGCCTTCTTGAGCTGCTGCAGTCCCTGTGATGCTTCATTCTTGTTATTCTTTGAAGCAGTTTGACGGAACTGAGTGGTTTACTAGGCCATTGAGCAGTTAAGATTCATCCACATTAGTGCGGGGGGGCTGGACTTACATATAAGTCCAGGCAAAGTAAGGATGGCAGATTTCCTTCCCTATAGCATGCTGAAGAACCAGTTGGGTTTTTTACAACAATGACAGAGACACAATGGGCCGAATGGCCTCCTCCTGCTGTGTCATTCAATGATTCCACGGAGAGAACACGAGACACAGGAAGGAAAGGATAGAGAGGCTGAGTGAGGGAGAGAAGGTGGGTCTGCTGCTGATTGAACAGGCTGTGTATCAAGTCCTTATTATTAATGTAAAGAAAATGCAATCTGCATGTTGTCAGGAGGATGGTTTATCAGAGCCTGTGACACAGGTCAGGTTCGATCACAGTCTCATTTTGAACAACAGTTTGGTTGTAACCTGAAAGTGTTTGTTTAGTTTGACAAGTGGCCTGGTGAGGTTGTAAAAATCCCAAGCTATGAAGTTACCACAAAAATATGCTCATTAAACTGCGCGCTTATCAGGCAACTGTGACTGAGGCAATAGATTTTATAGCATAGACTCACCCAGACTGAGCCTCCCCGCTCCTGCATCCCCTCCCCAGACACACTGGATCATTGGCCAATTGTTGGCACCTGTCCCTGTTGTGGGGTCAGTGAAAGGCCAGTCAGGATCCACTGCCTCGAGCAACTGGGAGCAGAGAAATTTGAAAGAATAATATACATCCAGCCCTACTTCTAATGCTAGCAATGTTCCTCAGTGTGTCTTGGGATGTGCGTATTGCTAGCCAGTTATTACCCTTCTCCTTATCATTGGAGGTTGAAGTAGTTCCAAAGTCTTGGACAATCAGGAAGTTCACAGAGTAGCAAACAGAAGCTACTGCATCGTAATGACGTGTGGGTGGTTTGGTTACAGTGGTGGAGTGGTTTGATCAGTGCACCATCCACCACTTTAAACATTCAGTCCCTCCACCACCAACACACAGTAGCAGCAGTGTGTGTACCACGGTGCACTGCAGCAACTCACCAAGGCTCCTTCAACAGCACTTTCCAAACCCGTGACCTCTATCACCTAGAAGGACAAGGGCAGCAGATGCGTGGGAGCTTGCATATTTCACCTTCAAGTTCCCCCCCAAACCACACAACACCCTGACTTGGAACTAAATAGCCGTTCCTTCACCATTGCTGGGAACTCCCTCCCTAACAGCACTGTGGATGTACCTACACCACATGGACTGCAGTGGTTCAAGAATGTTGCTCACTGCTTCCTTCTCAAGGGCAGTTAGGGATGGGCAATAAATGGTGGCCTAGCCAGCGACGCCCACATCCCAAGAAAGAAGAAAAAGAATTTACTCCCTAAACCTCTCCAATTTGCTACCTCACTCCTCTTGAAGTCATTTCTTAAAACCTACCTCTTTGAACAAGTTTTTGATCACCTGTGCTAATATGTACTTATGTAACTCGGTGCCAAATGTTATCTGATGATGCCCCTGGGATATGCCTTGGGAGATTTTTGCTGTGTTAAAGGTTAAATGAAACATAGTCATTGGTCAAGTGAGGTGAAAATTGTGGTTGATGTTTCTATTTGAGCCTTATTGTGAAATTCCTGTTTCAAAAACTAAACCTGTTGTACACTCTGGGCAACACTGAACCAAACAGCCACCGCTCCGCAAAAAATACCTTCCTTATGTCCACTGCTAACAATCTAACAAATCAACAACGACATCGCAATAAACCAGAGGTCACTCTGCCATAAACAGCTTGGCTCACAGTCAGCTCGATCCAATCCTGTCAGCCTCATCGTACCTGAGACCTAGGAAAGCAGAGGAACCTCCTTCACACCAGAGTTATTTTTAATTCATTTTACGGGATGTGGGCTTCACTGGCTGGGCCAGCATTTATCGCCCATCCCTAATTGCCCTTGAGAAGGTGGTGGTGAGCTGCCTTCTTGAACCGCTGCAGTCCATGTGGTGTAGGTACACCCACAGTGCTGTTAGGGAGGGCATTCCAGGATTTTGACCCAACGGCAGTGAAGGAACGGTGATATATTTCCAAGTCAGGATGGTGAGTGACTTGGAGGGGAACTTCCAGGTGGTGATGTTCCCATCTATCTGCTGCCCTTGTCCATCTGGGTGGTAGTGGTTGTGGGTTTGGAAGGTGCTGTCTAAGGAGCTTTGGTGAGTTGCTGCAGTGCATCTTGTAGATGGTACACACTGCTGCTACTGTGCGTCGGTGGTGGAGGAAGTGAATGTTTGTGGATGGGGTGCCAATCAAGTGGGCTGCTTTGTCCTGGACGGTGTTGAGCTTCTTGAGTGTTGGGGTTGCACTCATCCAGGTAAGTGGAGAGTATTTCGTCACACACCTGACTTGTGTCTTGTAGATGGTGGACAGGCTTTGGGGAGTCAGGAGGTGAGTTACTCACTGCAGCATGACACAGATTATGTTGAAGTCCAGTAACTGTTCTCTTGTCCAACATGGCTGGCAAATTTTAGCAGCCCAAAGTGCTACAAAACATGCATGCTGAAATATTCAAGTTAAAACATGAAAACAGGCCATTCAGTCCACCCAGTCTGTGACTACCTTGACCCTCCACATGAGCAAATGGTTCTAGTCACACTTGTTCCCCATATCCTGTCAACCCTTTTCATTCAGCCACCAATACAACCGAGTTACATTGAGTTGCAGCACTGAAACAGACCATTTATCCCAACTGCTCCATGCTGGTGTTTATGGTCCACATGACCCTCCTTCCACCCTATTTCATCCCCCCCACCAGCTTATCCTGCTGTTCCTTATTCCCTCAGGTGTTTATTCAGCTTCTCATTAAACGTTTCTATTCTATTCACCTCAACTACTCAAAGTGATAGCAAGTTCCGCATTCTAACCCTTCGCTGAGCAAAGACGTTTCTCCTGAATTTCCTATTGGATTTATTACTATCTAATATTGATGGCCTCCTACTGTGTACTTTCCCGATTATAAAAATATCTTCTCCATTTCAAAGTATCAAATTTTGTCGCCTATTACGTCCAGTGTAATTCCTGACCGGAAAATTGGTTGAGGCAAGTCAGCCTGATTCTGTGGGGCAATGGGGAAAGAGAAGGGGCAGTGAGATTGATCGAATAGGTATTTCAAAGAACCAGCACAGGCATGATGGGCTGAATGGCCCCCCCTCTGTGCTGTAACATTGAATGATTGATTTTAATCTTGAAGTTCGACTGTGTTTCTGCCTCAACCAGTAACCCTGGGAATGATTTCCACACTCTTTCAACATTCTCTGTGTGAATATATTTCGACTGCCATCTGTTCTAAATTGTGTACATTTATTTTTGTACCTATGACCCCCTCGATTTGGATCACCCAATTCCCGGAGACAAGAAATTAGATAAATCAGCAGTTCATTTATTTGTTTTCAGTGATGTTGGTTGAGGGCTAAATATTGGAACAGGACAATGGCCAAGAGGACACCCCTGTTCTTCAATGCAACAGTGTCAATGGGATCTTTACACCAACCTGAGATGTCAGACAGAACTATGTTAACTATTTCACCTGAAAGACAGAACAGTACAATACTCCCGCTGTACAGCACTGGGAGTGTCAGTCTGGATTAAGTGTCCCTGAGGCAGTATAGAGGGAGCTATACTCTGTATCTAACCCCATGCTGTACCTGTCCTGGGAGTGTTTGATGGGGACAGTGTAGAGGGAGATTTACTCTGTATCTAACCCCGTGCTGTACCTGTCCCGGGAGTGTTTGATGGGGACAGTGGGTGCATGTGTTTGAAAATGTTCCATCATCCAAAATTGACGTTTTGATCAACAAAAGTTTCAGAAGAATCGCAGCAAACGTTTGGAACCACAAAGTGGGCTGAGTCCAAGATAGGGGTCTGATTAGGCCAAGAAATGCCCAGAAGCTGCAGCTATGACCAAGACAGTTTAAAATAACACGTCCAGTAGATGCAGAGGCTCCAGAACTGACTGGCAGCCTTCAAATGCAAAGTGCATTAAATAAACAGCTCTGTCCGTGAGTGAGAGAGAGAGAGAGAGAGAGAGAGAGATTAACACTAACCTCTGGAAATTGAGCCCTTGACTCCATGGTCCACATTCGAATCCCAGAGTGAACAAAATAAAACAGAGAGAAGTGGAGCTCAAGTTCCTGTTACAGTCTGAACGATTTTCACAGAGAAACCAGGCGAGCTGCTGTGAGCTTTAAATTTAGCCAAGGATCTGCAGTGCAGCAACTAGCTAAACTTGTAGCCTCACCCACATCGGCCAGCACTGACTTGCAAAGGAGGGGGCACGGCTTCACTATAGACCCTCCCACCCTCAAACCCAGCCCAGCTCTGGCACAGGAATAACTCTCTCCCCTCCTGCCTTTTTGATGCATGGCGAGAACCAGTATCCAGTTTTAAAGCAGAGGGGATTATCCTCCTGCCAGCTCCGAGTGTTATTTGGGGGGTTTTCGAAATGATTTAAATCCTGCAGCACAGCAGCCACACAGACTCTCTGTCCTGTGGGAGTTTTACTGGGCATTGCACAATGTTACCAAAGGGCAACAGTTGGGACATAGGGAATCACACTAAAGCTCCTTAGCAACTGCTCCTCAGTCAGGATGGTCTTTTAAATTCAAATGTGGTTTTCACAGGTCACAGGGTTGTCATTAGAAAGAAGGAAGTTTAGTCGCTGCTCATGACAAAGCCTTCACTTCTCAGTGAAGTTGGCCAACTTTGAGTGAGAAGAGTTTGGATCTACTGCCCCCCACTGGAAGGAGGAAGTCCGGGCAGGAGGCGGGACAAGGAACCAACCAAGGTCCAGCAAACTCGGTCACAGTGAACATCATGGTCCTGCTGAAGGCATTTCCAGCATTCAGGTTTCTCCAGAGAATGCAGCAACAATACTACACCAGGAGAAAGGGATAGAGTTAAATCCCTCCATGATCTCACCCCTCCCTATCTCTGTAACCTCCTCTAACCCCACAACCCTCCAAGATCCCCATACTCCTCCAAACCTTGCCTCTTCGCTATTCCTGATTTCAATCGCTCCACCATTGGCGGCCATGCCTTAAGCTCAGGAGTTCCCCACTAAACCTCTCCGCCTGTCTACCTCCCTCCCCTCTCTGCCTGTCCACCTCCCTCCCCTCTCTGGCGGTGTGAGCTGTGGCTCAGTTCATAGCACCCTCGCCTTTGAATCAGAGGGTTGTGGGTTCATGTCCCACTCCCGGAAACCAAGAACTGTGATTGTACTCGAAAGAGTTGCAATCTTTGACTGTTGATAACTCGAAAGAGTTTCCCTCCCCTCTCTGCCTGTCCACCTCCCTCCCCTCTCTGCCTGTCTACCTCCCTCCCCTCTCCGCCTGTCCACCTCCCTCCCCTCTCCGCCTGTCTACCTCCCTCCCCTCTCTGCCTGTCTACCTCCCTCGCCTGTCTACCTCCCTCCCCTCTCCGCCTGTCCACCTCCCTCCCCTCTCTGCCTGTCCACCTCCCTCCCCTCTCTGCCTGTCCACCTCCCTCCCCTTTCCGCCTGTCCACCTCCCTCCCCTCTCTGCCCATCTACCTCCCTCCCCTCTCTGCCCGTCCACCTCCCTCCCCTCTCTGCCTGTCCACCTCCCTCCCCTCTCTGCCTGTCCACCTCCCTCCCCTCTCCGCCTGTCCACCTCCCTCCCCTCTCTGCCTGTCCACCTCCCTCCCCTCTCTGCCCGTCTACCACCCTCCCCTCTCTGCCCGTCCACCTCCCTCCCCTCTCCGCCTGTCCACCTCCCCCCCCTCTCCGCCTGTCCACCTCCCTCCCCTCTCCGCCTGTCCACCTCCCTCCCCTCTCCGCCTGTCCACCTCCCTCCCCTCTCCGCCTGTCCACCTCCCTCCCCTCTCCGCCCGTCCACCTCCCTCCCCTCTCCGCCCGTCCACCTCCCTCCCCTCTCCGCCCGTCCACCTCCCTCCCCTCTCCGCCTGTCCACCTCCCTCCCCTCCAGTGATGCTGCTTGATGACATCCCTGTGAAGCACCTTGGGCTGTTCTGTCAGGTGAAAAGCGCTATATAAATGCAGGTTGTTGCTGTAGTGCAATCTCCTTCCTCAGTCACCATGTTGGATGCAGGCCACTGAGGCCTTGTTTGTGATAAGATCTGTTTTACTCATTCCCGCGTGTGGGAATTGCCGGAAATCGTTGGCATTCGCCCTTCCTTATTTCCCCGCCCCCCCCAACCCGGGAAGGTGGGAATGGGCCTTTTAATTCAAATTCGGAGTGCTCGATTCAGCTGAGGAGAATTTAAGAGGCAATCGCGTTGTTTGGGGAGGGGGCGCTGGAGTCACATACAGGCCCAGACCCAGGTAAGGACGGCAAGTTTCCTTCCCTAAAGGACATCTGTGAACAAGTTGGGTTTTTTACAACAATCTAGCAGCTTCCTCAAAAACTTTGTGCAATTTGTTGCAAGATGGTGATGGGGAAATAAAGATTCTGGCCCTAACTAATCCAAGACATTTCTTCACGGTTTTTTTTTTTGTGAATTGCGAAGGAAGTGGTTGAAACTGACATAGGAAGAGATAGAAAGGCTGTAGCAAGTGCCGCCAGTCGGGTTCAACTGGGGAATGTTCCTGTCCAAGGCTAATCCTGCAATGCCACTCTCTGCCCAGCTCAGTGGATGGTTGGGACCATGGCTTGGGGAAATCGAGACCATGATGCCCATTAGGCACTCCCCTTCCCCTGGGAAATGCACTGCGGTAGATTTGTCCCTCAAAAAAAAAACAACTGAAGCCAATGATTGTGCTCTCAGAGGCCATTCGGCCCTCAGGCCTGCTGCACCCTTCAATGAGATCATGCCTGGTCTGCACCACAACTCCATTTACTTGCCTTTGTTGCACGTTTCTCAATGTGAGTTGGTGGCACAGTGTAATGTCACTGGGCCAGCAATCGAGAGGGCCAGGCCATTGCTCTGGGCAGCAGGGATTCAAATCCCCCAGCTGTAGCTGGAATTAAAAGCTAGTCTCAGTAGTAGTGAACACTGTTGATTGTTGAAAATAACATTCTGGTTCACTAATGTCCTTTAGGGAAGGAAATTTGCTGTCCTTACCTAGTCTGGCTGACATGTGACTCCAAACCCACAGTAACGTGGTTTACTCTTACCTTCTGAAATGACCCACTCAGTTGTATCTAACCACTACGAAGCCTAAAAGGAATGAAACTGGACACACCAGCTGGCATCAACCTAGGCACCAGGAATGACAATGGCGAACACTGCCCTGTCAACCCTGCTTATTAACATCCGGGTGCTTCTCCCAGAGACTAGCCAGGCAACAGCTTAACATAGTCGTTAGCACAAAATCATTACCTTACAGACAATGTCCCAAATACCAGCATCACCACCCCTTGGCAGGTCCTGTCCCACTGGCAGGACAGACCCAGCAGAGGTGGTGGCACAGTGGTTTACAGTTAGGAGCGGGTTGCCTGGGAGTCCTCAACATTGACTCTGGACCCCATAAAACCTCACGGCATCGAGTCAAACACGGGCAAGGAAACGACCTGATGATTACCTTACCCCCCCACCCCGCCATCCTCAACTGATGAGTCAGTGCTCCTCCATGTTGAACACCACTTAGAGGAAGCACTGAGGGTGGCAAAGGCACTGGATGCACCCTGGGTGGGGGACTTCAATGTCCATCACCAAGAGTAGCTCGGTAGCAACATTAATGTCGGAGCTGGCCAGTTATAAAAGGCCATCACTGCTAGACTGGGTCTGCGACAGGTGGTGAGGGAAAAACATACTTTACCCTGTCCTCACCAGTCTGCCTTCCGCCCATACATCGTACAATCATAGGAAGTTTACAGCACAGAAAGAGGCCACCTAGCCGAACATGTCTGCACGGCTGAAAAATGAGCCACCCAGCCTAATCCCACTTTCCAGAATTTGGTCTGAAGCCCTGCAGGTTCCAGGACTTGAGGAGGCCAAGACAGTAGGAATTACCATCGCCCAGTCCTTATGGAGACGATCCTACTTTCACATTGAGGATACCCTCCATCGTGTTGTGTGGCACTGCCACATGTGCTAGATGGGATAGGTTTTGAACAGATCTAGCAACTCAAGACTGAGCATTCAAGAGATGCTGTGGGCCATCAGCAGCAGCAGAATTGTACTCGAACACAATCTGTAACCTCATGGCCCAGCATATCCCCCACTCTACCATTACCATCAAGCCAGGGAATCAAACCTGGTTCAATGAAGAGTGCAGGAGGGCATGCCAGGAGCAGCACCAGGCATACCTAAAAATGAGGTGTCAACCTGGTGAAGCTATAACACAGGACTACTTGCACGCCAAACAGCATAAGCAGCAAGTGATAGACAGAGCTAAGCAATACCACAATCAATAATCAGATCTAAGACATGCAGTCCTGACGCATCCAGTCATGAATGGTGGTGGACAATTAACTAACTCACTGGATGAGGAGGCTCCACAAATATCCCCATCTTCAATGATGGAGGAGCCCAGCACATCAGTGCAAAAGATAAGGCTGAAGCATTTGCAACAATCTTCAGCCAGAAGTGCCGAGTGGATGATCCATCTCAGTCTCTTCCAGAGATCCCCAGCATCACAGATGCCAGTCTTCAGCCAGTTCAATTCACTCTACATGATACCAAGAAACAACTGAAGGCACTGGATATTGCAAAGGCTATGGACCCTGACAATATTCTGGCAATAGTACTGAAGACTTCTGCTCCAGGACTTGCCACACCCCTAGCCAAGCTGTTCCAGTACAGCTACAACACTGGCATTTACCCGGCAATGTGGAAAATTGCCCAGGAAAACTGTACATGAAAAGCAGGACAAGTCCAACCCGGCCAATTACCTCCCCATCAGTCTACTCTCGATCATTAATAAAGTAATGGAAGAGGTCACTGACAGTGTTATCAAGTGGCACTTGCTTAGCAATAACCTGCTCACTGACGCCCAGTTTGGGTTCTGCCAGGGCCACTCAACTCCTGACCTTATTAGAGCCTTGGTTCAAACATGGACAAAAGAGCTGATCTCCTGAGGTGAGGTGAGAGTGACTGCCCTTGACATCAAGGCAGCATTTGACTGAGTGTGGCATCAAGGAGCCCTAGCAAAACTGGAGTGTCATGAAGCTATTAAATTATATAATATTGTTGGAAATTTTAAAAAAATAGAGGTTTAGTCTGTGGGTGTGCCTTAATTGGATTAAAGCCAACTAGTCTGGATGCTTCGACGTATATCAGTTTTGAGATGCAAGAGCGGTAGAGTGCATTTGCATTTTGTTGAATAGAGCATTCAAGAAGGGGAGTGAAAGTTGGCACCTAGCTAGCGGAGACCAAGCAATGTTTATATTACTAATACAATTGGTACTATGAAAGGGGTTTTATTGTTTAGAAGAGGTGGAGTTGAAAGGGGCTGGTGATACAATGAGAATTTACATTCAGTGACATGTACTAGGTATGACAGTTAACAGTTTTGTGTGTGCCGGGCAGAGGCATGTAACATCAAAGCCTGTCAGCCTACCACTGTGTCTACACAGGAAACAAAGTGAAAGGAACCTCATTTTTAATTTGTAAGGTGAAAATGCTTTGCCGTGTGTCTGGTTAAGTTGATGAGTTGCTGTTGCCTTAATGGAGATTAGTTTGGGAATGTGTTAAAAATTATAATAGCAGTAATTTGTAGCCATGTGTATATATTTAACTTGTGTAAATTAATAAATGTCTCATGTAGTTTAATATAAAAACCTCTCGAGAACTGGTGGTCTTATGCATGAATTCAGAGTTGCATCTCAAGCATACCAAACGAAAATATAGGTTATGAAAGTTGTTTAAAGTTTCCCTCTGGGATTTTTAAATAACTCAGCTTTACCAACTGCTCGGTCAAAACATGGAGTCAATGGGAATCAGGGGAAAACTCTCCACTGGTTGGAGTCATATCTAGCACAAAGGAAGATGGTTGTGGTTGTTGGAGGTCAATCATCTCAGCTCCAGGACATCACTGCAGGAGTTCCTCAGGGTAGTGTCCTCAGCCCAGCCATCTTCAGCTGCTTCATCCTTCCTTCCATCATAAGGTCAGGAGTGGGGATGTTTGCTGATGATTGCACAATGTTCAGCACTATTCGCGACTCTTCAGATACTGAAGCAGTTCATGTCCAAATGCAGCAAGACCTGGACAATATCCAGGCTTGGGCTGACAAGTGACAAGTAACATTCATGCCACACAAGTGCCAGGCAATGATCATCTCCAACAAGAGAGAATCTAACCATCACCCCTTCACATTCAATAGCATTACCATTACTGAACCCCCACTACTGTCAACATCCCTTGGGTTACCATTGATTAGAAACTGAACTAGACTAGCCATATAAATATTGTGGCTACAGGAGCAGGTCAGATTTACTCACCTCCTGACTCCCCAAAGCCTGTCCACCATCTACAAGGAACAAGTCAGGAGTGTAATGGAATATTTTCCACTTGCCTGGATGAGTGCAGCTCCAACAGCACTCAGTAAGCTTGACACCATTCAGGTCAAAGCAGCCCGCTTGATTGGCACCCCATCCACCACAATAACCTTTCATTCCCTCCATCACCGACACACAGTAGCAGCAGTGTGTACCATCTACAAGATGCCCTGCAGCAATTCACCAAGGCTCCTTCGACAGCACCTTCCAAACCCACAACAACTACCATTTAGAAGGACAAGGGCACAGATAGATGGGAACACCACCAACTGGAAGTTCCTCTCCAAGTCACTCGCCATCCTGACTTGGAAATATATCACCATTCCTTCACTGTCACCGGGTCAAAATCCTCTCTAACAGCACTGTGGATGTACCTACAGCACATGGACTGCAGCGGTTCAAGAAGACAGTTCACCACCACCTTCTCAAGGGCAATTAGAGATGAGCAATCTATCTGCTACCCTTGTCCTTCTAGGTGGTAGTAGTCGTGGGTTTGGAAGGTGCTGTCGAAGGAGCCTTGGTGAATTGCTGCAGGGCATCTTGTAGATGGTACACACTGCTGCTACTGTGTGTCGGTGATGGAGGGAGTGAAGGATTATTGTGGTGGATGGGGTGCCAATCAAGTGAGCTGCTTTGTCATGGGTGGTGTCAAGCTTCTTGAGTGTGGTTGGAGCTGCACTCATCCAGGCAAGTGGAAAATGTTCCATCACACTCCTGACTTGTGCATCTGCATAACCCGCCATAGCTCCGTCCAAGGAGTCAGGGTAAAGCCATGAGTGGTTTAGCGTGGCAGGGAGTCGCAGTTCTGTGGGAACACAATCTTGTGGTCTTTGTTGGCTCGCTAGCAGCATGGGCAGATAGCCCAGGCATTCCTTCATTGGCTAGTGATCAACAGCCAGCTGGAAAATAAACTCGGCTCCTCACTCTTGGTACCTCCTCCATGCTCAGCAGTCAAATCTCATTTGGGACTGCGAGTCGGGGAACTATTTACAGATTTGGAAAGGAAAATAAATCCTCGGCGCACATGGTTCCCATTATCTGTACCATTCTAATATGTAATTTGAACGGTTTAAGTGTGTGACATTGTGACCCCACCCATTCCCAGAATGAACACTAAAGCTGGTTTACCTCACCCATCTGCTCATCCCACTTCCCCCACCCTAAACCACCCCCCCACAACATAGAAGCAAAATACTGCGGATGCTGGAAATCTAGAACAAATACAAAAATTCCTGGAAAAACTCAGCAGGTCTGACAGCATCTGCGGAGAGGGGTACAGTTGATGTTTCGAGTCCGTATGACCCTTCATCAGAACTAAGACATATAGAAATGAGATGAAATGTAAGCTGGTAGAAGGGGGTGGGACAGGAGAGCTCGATAGGGGGCCAGTGATAGGTGGAGGCCAAGAAGAGATTGCCAAAGATGTCATAGACAAAAGGACAAAGGAATGTTGATGGTGATGATATTATCTAAAGGATGTGCTAATGGGGACATTACGGGAAGGGTTAAGGTTCTGCCACTTGCTTGTCCTGTTTGCTTCCCTTAATGTCCCCATTAGCACATCCCTTAGATAATATCACCACTGTCAACATCCCTTTGTCCTTTTGTCTATGACATCTTTGGCAGTCTCTTCTTGGCCTCCACCTATCACTGGCCCCCTATCGAGCTCTCCTGTCCCACCCCCTTCTACCAGCTTATATTTCATCTCATTTCCATAAGACCATAAGACATAGGAGCAGAAATTAGGCCATTTGGCCCATCGAGTCTGCTCCGCCATTCAATCATGGCTGATAAGTTTTTCAACCCCATTCTCCCGCCTTCTCCCCGTAACCTTTGATCCCCTTACCAATCAAGAACCTATCTATCTCTATCTATCTATTTCTATATGTCTTAGTTCTGATGAAGGGTCATACGGACTCGAAACGTCAACTGTATCCCTCTCCGCAGATGCTGTCAGACCCGCTGAGTTTGTCCAGGTATTTTTGTTCTTGTTCCCCCACAACATAAGGTTTTCTCCCCAGTTCTCCTGCTGTAACAAAATTACTCTGCGATGCCAGTACTGAGAGGGTGCTGCATTGTTGGTGGTGCTGTTTCTTTGGATGAAACGTTAAGCTCCCCGGTGTCCTGGGCCAATATTTATTCCCCCAGCCGAACACATGATCTGGTCATTCTCGCATTGTTCTTTGTGGGAGCTTGCTGTGTGCAAATTAGCTGGCATGTTCCCTACATTACAAAGACAGCTGCACTTCAGAAAGTATTTCATTGGCAGTGAAATGTATTGGAACATGCTGATGTTGTGAAAACTGCTATGTAAATCTAAGTTCTTTCTTTCTTTCTACCACTGCTCCTGAGTGCTATAATTAATCAACTGAGTCCACATTGCAAGAGAATGAACCTGTCACTAACTTGGCCTGTGAGGTTTAGTGTCTTTTCCCATTAAACAATGGCTTGTATTTGTACAGTACTGTTAATATATATTAAACTGCCCCAAGCGATAGACACCTTGTTTCATTTTCATTTTGAGATGAGAATTGAGATCCTGCTGGGAACCTCCAAGTCAAAACCAGATGAGACAAAATCCTAAATAAATCCCAATAAACCATGTCAGGGATAAAGATTTTCATAAATGTGTTCCACCTGGCACAGTTTGAACTCCCAGTATAAACTAATCTTAGCCATTACATGAGTTACAACTGATGTCACCATCTCAGATCAAAAAAGAGATAAAGTTGCCTGGGTTCCTACTGTCATGTCGTTATAATGAAATAAAGGCACTAATCACTCATAAGGGATTGGGTAGACACTTTTGTGCATTTATTTATTTAAACTAGGCACACGAGAACATGGATAGGAAACTTGAAGGCATCAGCAGCAGAGCTGTGTGTGTGTGTGTATGCTCTGCTGGAAGGAAAAAGTGGAACTAAGACTAGATCCCGTGACACACTCCCCTTTTAGTGATGTCATGCTGCTATTCCTTAAAGGCATATCGCTGCACTTAACATTCATACAGGGGTATGGAGTCGGTGTTCAACTGTGAGATCTGGTTGAGTTGACAGATTGAGAATGGAGATTGGGCCTGAGGAAATGTTGATTTATCTAGTCTGGGAGACTAAGCTGATAACTGCACAAACCAACAGCCTGAAAATAGCTCATAGAGGCTGCTAAAGTCAACCTTAAAATCTTCAGGGATCAATAAAACTTGGCCACAATCTCTGCAATTAACACAGCAGAATTATTTTTATATTAACTGTCAAACTAAACTGTGGGGCTATAGGAACATGGGTGCAATAGGAGGCCAATCCTCCCCTTGAGCCTGTTCCCTCATTTCGCTAGATCATGGTTCAAACCCAGTTAACTGTCGTTGCCCCATATTCTTGCTGTGGGGTTCCAGAACAAAGGGGCATATTCTTAAAATTAACGCTGGTTGGTTCAGGGGTGATGTCAGAAAGACCGGCTTTACACAAAGGGTAGCAGAAACCTGAAACTCTCCCTCAAAAAAGCTGTGGATTCTTGGGGTTAAATAGGATGTTCAAGACTAAGATTGATAAATGTTGGGTAATGGTCAAGAGGAAGATGGAGTAAAGGTGGGTAAATGAAGCCAACAGGTACAGATCAGCCATGACCTAATAGAATGGCGGAACCGGATTGGCCACTCGTCTTCCTGTGTCAAAACGACTACAAAAACCTGCATTTGTATAGCACCTTTCACAACCTCAAAGTGCTTTAAAGCCAATTAAGTACTTTTTGAAATGTAGTCCCTGTTGCAATGTAGGAAACACTGCAGGCAATTTGTACATAACAAGCTCCTGCAAACAGCAATGACCAGATAACCTGTTTATTGACTTTAATGAATATTGCCCAGGGATAATTCCCTACTCTTCCTTGAAATAGTGTCACAAGATCACTTAGACACACCTGAGAGACAGACTGGGCACTAGTTTAATGTCTCACCTGAAAGACACACTTCTGACAGTGCAGCATTCCCTGAGTACTGCACTGGGTGTGTCAGCCTAATTTTACTCTCAGAAGGTCATGACTCTGTGGAACTCTCTTCCACAGAGAGCAGCGGAGGTAGGATCAATGAACATGTTTCTATGGGGAATGCAGAGAGAGCGGGAGTATGCGTTAAGATAGAGGGTCAGCCATGATCATATTGAATAGCGGAGTAGGCTCGAAGGGCCAAATGGCCTGCTCCTATTTTCTATGTTTCTATGTTTAATTCCATTCTGTCTCAGAGGAAAGAGCTGCTATCTACTGAACCACACCTTACAACTCAAACATTACCTATGGAGAATGGGCGCCTGGAAGAATTACAACCGGCAAACAATGTTAAGGTTCAGCATTGGTCCAAAAAATCCTCCCATTGGAATCCCAATGCTCTGAAGTGGCAACAGTTAAGGTACTAACAGGGGGGTGGGGTGCAAAGGAGGAAATGCACAGCTTGAAATATTGGTGTGACTGTGCCACTAGAACTAGGGGACACTGTTTAAAAATAAGGGGTCTCTCATTTAAGATGGAGATGAGAAGAAATATTTTCTCTCAGAGGGTCATGAATCTTTAGAACTCTCTTCCCCAGACAGCAAGTGGAGGCAGGGTCATAGAATGATAAGTAAGGGGATGAAAGGTTATCAGGGATAGGCGGAATGTGGAGTTGAGGCCACAATCAGATCAGCCATGATCTTATTGAATGGCAGAGCAGGATCAAGGGGCCGAATGGCCTACTGCTGCTAAATCATATGTGCGTATGGCTGGCGGAGACACTGGTTTACAGCATAGATCCCTATACCCCAACACCAACCTTTGTGCTTGAACATAGAGTTCTCGTTCGATTCGATATCCAACTCTTTACAGACAAAGAAATTTGAGTAACGTCTGTAATGGGTGTAAACATGAAAGATAGCCAAAGGTAGGAGGTTTAAATTGCTATCCAAAAACTCGCAGCTTCTACACACACCGCTAGTCAGAAAACTGGCACAGTTACTGTATTGTGACAATATTGATCCCCCTCTCACACTCAGTAACTGGAGAGCAAGAGGATGGGGAGGTCCCATTCCCACACTCACCCCACCATGCTCTACGCCCTCCCATTACATCAACATATCAACCTTGTCATTCACCATGTCCAAATACCCAGCCAGACACCCTGTCCAGCAACTCTCCACCCTCCCACCTACATCTCCCCCACCAGAAACCTCCAAACCATCCCAACCCGCCATATTTTCTCCACCCCATATCCACGCTCCACATGCTCCACTTAAGTTTGCACAGGGGCTGGGAGGTGGGAGGCCAGCCAGAAGGCAAATTAAGTCTACAGGAAACAAGACCCAGATGAAAAGGATCCTGGGTTTCAGTATTTCTTAGTGGGTGTGCTGTCAACTGGGGCTCTGTGTTTCCTGTAAAACTATCCAGGGGAGCCTGCTCTGATTGCCGGCTACTGGATGTGAATGGACACTTGGGCGAGCCCAGTCTACACTTGGGCAGCGATGCTTCCCACAGTTGAATAGCTGGCCGTTGCCACCATCAAGAGTGGCCACCCATGGAACTTCTCAGCAAGAGGCAGTCAGCTCCTTTCAGGAGCTTCCTTTGGCAAACGGCAGCAGTGAAGAGGAAGTTTGGGAATAAACATTTGGTACGGGATTTTATTATTCAAATTTATTTGACGAGCGCAGCAGCACTTATTGTCCAATAAAAACCCTTTGGGGGTTTTGCAACAATCTCACTTTACCATGGAAAAGAGAACTTCAGCTGTGAGTGAGTTGCAGCAACCTGATCACGCAGTTGGCATGGCAACATTGTTCAACACATAGTGAGCAAAATCTCTGGGATTTTTTGCAATCAAATAACACACCAGCGTTTGGTAATTCAGAGGCACTGTTTTGTGTGGATTGGAGCAGGAAGTTATAATGGGATAAATTAAGGGAGCAGCAAAACTAACAAATGGAATATGGGGAGGCTCAAGGTCCTCCGACAAATACAAATTTCTTAAAAGTATTGCTGAAAAAAAGAGACCTTTTTTTGTCAAAGCTTTTCGTCTTACACGCATCAGGACAATTCGCAAGATAATCCCAATGTCCCAACAGCAAACACAGGACCCTGTACTTTTCATACAGAAAAAAACATGAACACACATTGCGCCGGTTTCAGCTAAACAATATAAGTGACAGCCATTCGCTGCTTCGTTCCCCAGGGCAATGCCTTGACCAATCAGAGTCAAGCTACCCGGTTTAAATGTCAAACAATGGTTGGCGGTTAACTGTCAGTCACGATCCACTGGCGCACTCCCTGTGGCAACGCCTCAACAGTCAGATTCCGCTTGTCAACCAATCAGCACTCTCTTCTCATACAGTATAAATATGTTGTTTCCTTTGGTATTTTCTTACGAATTGTCCTGATGAGTGCCATCTTCAGCAAAACATAAAATGTCTCTTTTTTTTTTAAGCAATACTCAAGTTCTCTGCTGCCGAATGACTCTTGAGAGTGAGGATTTCCTTGCACGTGGCGGAGTTCTTAGCTCAGGGAAGAGGTCAGAGACCCTGCAGAGGGCGGTGATGGCTGGGGGAGATGGGAGGATTTGGAGGAGCTGGGGTAGGGGGGGGTGGTGTCCGATCACTCAGGGTCGGTGAGGCAGGTGCGCTGGGGGGGAGGGCAGCAGGGATATGGAAAGGCACTAATCTCCTGGATCCAGCAGTCCTCACTTTCCCGTGGTGGCTGAGGCTCCCGAAAGCCAGCCAGAAAGACAGGGGAAACGTGAAGCTGCCGGCCTTGTTGCAATATTGAAATTGACACACACACATCCTGGGAGCGGATTGGCCAACCACTCCCTGCCCCGCCTCCCGTTAAAACAGGAAGTGGGAGGCTGAAGGCATGTTTGGGTCAGGATTCAGGTTTTTAACAATTTTAACACCCCAACCCGACCGAAACCTGCACGATTTTTTTGCGGGTTAAAACTTTCCCTCTGGGTGCCCATGTCGGTAAATCTCTAAAATCCACTAGACAGGTCATGGGATGTTGGCCATGGTTTCAAGGGGTCTGGAATATAAAGGGGAGGAAGTGATGCTTCAGGGATGCAGAGCCTGGGTCAGGTCCCATCTGGAGGAACTGTGTTCAGTTCTGGGCACCGCACACCAGGAAGGATACATTAAACATGGGGAATAGTTCCACCAGAATGATACAGGGGTAAAAAAGGACACCTTTTAAAGATTGAAGAGGTTAAAAGGGGTTAAGTTAAAGGAGTCAGCTATTCAACTGTGGGAAGCATCGCTGCCTATGACAACACCTTCCAAACCCACGACTGCTACCGTCTAGAAGGACAAGGGCAGCAGACACATGGGAACACCACCACCTGGAAGTTCCCCTCCAAATCACTCACTCACCATCCTGACTTGGAAATATATCGGCCGTTCCTTCACTGTCACTGGATCAAAATCCTGGAACTCCCTCCCTAACAGCACTGTGGGTGTACCTACACCGCGGGGACTGCAGCGGTTCAAGAAGGCAGCTCACCACCACCTTCTCAAGGGGCAATTAGGGATGGGTAATAAATGCTGGCCCAGCCAGCGAAGCCCACATCCCATGAATGAATAATAAAAAATGAGTTTAGAGGCCAGGTTGTATAAATCTGGCTTGTATTCCATTTAGTGGTCTAACCTAGGGTAGACATGTTAATGTGCTTTTCTACTTTCAACATCTTTTTCTCTTCTTCATTCTCCCGTCAGCCGTGCTCTTGTGTGAAAACCGAGATAAAGTAAACCCAGTTCTAATGACCGGTCATCATTCTGAAACACTGACTGTTTAACAAGGGGAAGAACATGAAAGATTAAAAATGTAAAAATAGAAGCAGGAGGAGGCCACTCAGCCCCTCAGGTCTGCTCTGCCCTTCATTAAGATTATGACTGATCTTCTGCGTAACCACTTTCCTGCCCTACCCACATCCCGTGGTCATCCTAGCATCGAAAAATCTATCAATTTGACTCCTGAACATGTTCAAGAACAGGGCACCCATAGCTCTGAGGGGTCAAGAATTACAAATATTAACGACGCTTTGAATGAAAGAATTTCTCCTCATCTCAGTCTGAACTGGCCGGCCTTCTCATCTTGAGACCACGAGCCTCTCGCCAGCCAAAAAAAAACGGCCTTACCACAAATCCCTGTGAGTCAGTGAGGTAACAGATTGATCGAAATGTCTCAGGTATAAATGGGTGGTCTTGGCACAGTATAGCTAGGCTGACCAAGAGGCATTCCCTGAGCACAGGAACTCCTGCTCCTGAACATTCCCTGGTTTTGGGACTAAACTCTCTCACTTGGTCCCTCTTTGAAATCTTGCGAGCGGCGTGAGGTCACTGCTCACACACTTAGCGAACAGAAAACTTCCTTTGCAGTCATTTCGCCAAAGTCCAACATTCAGGGGGGAAAATATAAATCAGGATTCCTGATCTTGAGACTCACCCAGCTGTAAAATGTTTGTGTGTGTGTGTGTGAAAGAGGTTTTTTATTAATTTACAGGAAGTGGGCAACGCTGGCTAGGCAAGCATCTATTACCCATCCCTAGTTGTCCTTGAGAAGGTGGGGGTGAGCTGCCTTCTTAACCCGCTGCAGTCCATGTGGTGTAGGTACACCCACAGTGCTGTTAGGGAGGGAGTTCCAGGATTTTGACCTAGCGACAGTGAAGGAATGGAGATATATTTCCAAGTCAGGATGGTGAGAGTGTGTGTGTGTGTGAGAGTGTGTCTGTGTGTGTGTGAAAGTGTGTGTGTGTGCGTATGTAAGTGCGTCTGTGATTGTGCCTCTGTGTGTGTGTAAGTGCATCTGTGTGACTGTGTGTATGTGAAAGTGTGTATGTGTATGTGTATGAAGGTGTATGTGTGTCTGTGTGTGTGTCTGTGATTGTGTGTGTGTATGTGAAAGTGTGTGTAATTGTATTTGTGCGAGTGTAAGTGTGGGAAGGTTGTGTGTGCGTGTGTGTATATGTGAGTGTAAGTGTGAGTGTTTGAAAGTGTATGTTTGCATGTGTATATGTATGTGAGTGTGAGTGTGTGTGTGAGTCAGGGCCACCCACTTTAACCCTCCCTCTCAGTCATGCATGGGTACTTTCCCCCTTTCAAGATTCATCAATCAATTTACCAAAGTCACCGGTCCTAGTAAAATGATAACGTGCATCGTTGACATCCAGTTATAAAGATCGTCTGATATTTATGTAGCAAAGGTCATTAATATTAAGAGCAACAACAATAGAACACCGTGTTTGTGTGCACCCTATAGATGATGCCACAGCAACTATTAAACCAGAGAGTACAAATTTCACTTCAGCATCATGTAGTATTGTTAATTTGACAGGAAAATATCCCGTTAGTTATTAATAACGCTGTGCAGATGATAACACTGATTTTGATATCTGCCTCAGCCCTCATTAACAGACTCTGCACATTGCACCATATGAACATGGTGACAGGAAATTCATATTTGAAGGAAGATTCAATACTTGCAACTCAGATAAACTGCACAAGATCTTTTCCATTCTGTAGAAAAATCAGAAGATTTTCTCCTCCCTGGGTGCATGATATTATTCAATATACTTATTTCATACAAAGGGTGTAATTGGATTCTATTTTATCAGTAATCTCACAGGGTAGAAAGATCAAATGACTCCTGAGCAATGAAGTAGAATGATTAAATAACATAGGTATTCACTGTCAGTGAGTAGTGTTGGAGGCCTCGGGTGTCTCTGTGTGACACAACTTTTGAGAGGCCTGAGAACAAAGAGTGAACGGTTCACAATTGTATCTGTGTTTTCTTGATCAGCAAGTGTAAAGACTCTGCTGATTGCTGCTTCCCCCTACAATATGTTTTCAATATCTGCTATGCAGCACAACTTTATCATGATATTTCAGTCCTCAAAAGACTCATGAAAGCACCAAGATAGAGTGAGGTAATAGGCAAGTAGACAAAAGGACAAGATTGAAGTCAATGGAAAAGAGTCTCAAGAATCAAGTGCAGGATAAAGCAGGTTACTGATTCACTATGAGCCCATTACACACCCCTGTCCTGTCAATCTCACCCCACAGTAAACTTCCATTAGCAACAAAATAAACAGAACTCCAGCCATGATTCCACCCTCTGTTTGCAAGATAATTATGGATGACAAAGGTCATTGAGCCCAGTTTGTCTCATCCACCCCAGAATGACATCTGAACATATGTATCAGGAGCGGGAGTAGGCCATTCGGCCCCTCGAGCCTGCTCTGCCATTTCATAACATTGCCTACGTTATACTAGTGATTACAATTCAAAACTACTGAATTGGTCGCAAAGCAATTTTAGACATTGAATAAGGTGCTGTATGAATGTAGGTTTTGTCTTTCTTTCATGACACCTGCATGCAGTAGGCAGAGTGACTGTAGCGATGGTGAAGTTGGAGTCCCAATGCTGACTCTCTAAGGAAAATTAATCACAGAGCAAACAACTGAGGTTTGGGAAGTGGCTGCAAAGGAGACACTGCATTTACAAAACAATTCAACTCTGTAGCTAATACAATCTTACTATTCTGACTTCTCTGGTGCGAACCCACAATATACCATAAATGAATGGCATCTGTACCCCAGCATTTGTCAGTCAGACATATACCAGCAACTCAGGAAAAAGGTAGATTGAATTGTTGATCTGAATTTTTCAGAGAAGAATGATAAATGGTTCAAAACTTCAGTACAGCATTAACTCATGAACTGGATTGTTTCCCCTTCCCCCCCAGAAGCTGTCATACAAATTGTTTTGTACGCTGTGAATTTACAGACTATGTGGGGTGAACCTAGATGGAGCAGAGATTTGCAAAGCCTTTCTTTAAGCAATCTCCTTGTGCCGAATAGGGATTTAATTTCCAGACTTTGTGAGAATAATAACATAGGAACATAGAAGATTGAAGCGGGAATAGATCATTCGGCCCTTCGAACCTGCTCTGCCGTTCAATATGATCATGGCTGATCCCCTATCTCAAAGCCGTACTCCTGCTCTCTCCCCGTAACCCTTGATACCTTTAGAGTCCAGAAATCTATCTAATTCCTTCTTAAATATATTCAGTGACTCAGCCTTCACAGCCTCTGGGGTAGAGAATTCCACCCTCTGAGTGAAGAAGTTTCTCCTCACCTCAGTCCTAAATGGCCTACCCCTTATCCAGAGATTGTGACCCCTTGTTTTATACCACCCCCCGCCAGAGGAAACATCATCCCTGCATCCAGTCTGTCCAGCCCTGTCAGAATTTTATATGTTTCAATGAGATTCCCTCTCATTCTTCTAAACTCCAGTGAATACAGGGCCTAGTCAGCCCAATCTCTCCTCATACGACAATCCTGCCATCCCAGGAATCAGTCTGGTGAACCTTTGCTGCACTCCCTCTATGGCAAGTATATCCTTTCTTAGGTAAGGAGATAAAAATTGCACACAATACTCCAGGTGTGGTCTCACCAAGGCCCTGTACAGCTGCAGTAAGACATCCTTGCTCCTGTACACAAGTCCTCTCGCAATGAAGGCCAACATACCATTTGCCTTCTTAACTGCTTGCTGCACCTTCATGCTTGCTTTCAGTGATTGGTGTACAAGGACACCCAGGTCCCTTTGTACATCCACATTTCCCAGTCTATTACCATTTAAATAGGCTGCCATTATGTTTTTATGCCAAAGTAGATAACTTCACACTTATCTGCGTTATACTGCTTCTGCCATGTATTTGCCCACTCACTCAACTTGTCTAACTCACCTTGAAGCCTCTTAACATCCTCCTCATCACTCACATTCCCACCTAGTTTTGTGTCATCAGCAAACTTGGAAATATTACATTTGGATCCCTCATTCAAATCATTGATATATATTGTGAATAGCTGGGCCCAAGCACTGACCCGTGTGGTACTGCACTAGTCACCACCTGGCACTCCGAAAAAGACCCATTTATTCTTACTCTCTGTTTCCTGTCTGCTAGCCATTTTTCAATCCCTGCCAACATATTACCCCCAACCCCATGTGCTTTAATTTTGCACACTAACCTCTTATGTGGGACTTTATCAAAAGCTTTCTGAAAATCCAAATACACCACATCCACTGATTCTCCCTTATCTATTCTGCCAATTATGTCCTCAAAAAACTCCAGTAGGTTTGTCAAACACGATTTCCCTTTAATGAATCCATGTTGACTTTGTCTAATCCCCTTGATATTTTCTAAGTGCCCTGTTATCACATCCTTTATAATAGACTCTAGCATTTTCCCTACTACTGATGTTAGGCTAATCGGTCTGTAATCCCCTGTTTTCTGCCTTCCTCCTTTTTTAAATAGTGGGGTTACATTTGCCACTTTCCAGTCTGCCGGGACTGTTCAAGAATCTACAGAATTTTGGAAGATGACAACCAACGCATCCATTATTTCCCTGGCCACCTTCTTTAGTACCCTGGGATGTAGATTATTGGGCCCTGGGAATTTATCGGCTTTCGCTCCCATTAATTTCTCCAGCACTTTTTTTTAGCAATACTAATTTCCTTCAATTCCTCCTTCTCACTAGACCTTTGGTTCTCTAGTATTTCTGGGAAGTTATTTGTGTCTTCCTCTGTGAAGACAGAACTAAAGCATTTGTTTAATTGCTCTGCCATATCCTTGTTCTCTATTATAAATTCTCCTGTTTCGGACTGTAAGGGACCTACATTTGTCTTCACTAATCTTTTTTTCTTACATAACTATAGAAGCTTTTACAGTCCTCTTTTATGTTCCTTGCAAGTTTTACTCTCACACTTAATCAATCTCTTGGTCCTCTTTTGCTGAATTCTAAACCGCTCCCAAACCTCAGGTTTGTTACTTTTTCTAACAGCTTTATATGACTCCTCTTTGGATCTAATGCTATCCTCAATTTCTTTTGTTAGCCATGGTTGGGCCACTTTTCCTGTTGTGTTTTTGCACCATAAAGGAATGTATAACTGTTGCAATGCATACATTCGTTCCTTAAATATTGGCCATTGCCTATCCACTGTCGTGCCTTTTAATGAAGTTTCCCCAATCTGTCTTAGCCAACTCATGCCTCATACATTCATAGTTTCCTTTGTTTAGATGTAGAACCCTAGTTTCGGATTGGACTACTTAACTTTCCAATCTAAGGAAGAATTCTATCATATTATGGTCACTGTTCCCTAAAGGACCAAACACAACAAGATTATTAATTAACCCTTCTCATTGCACAATACCAAATCTAGGATAGCCTGTTCCCTAGCTGGTTCCTTGACAGACTGGACTAAAAACCATCTTGTATACACATTCCAGGAATTCATCTGTCACAGTATTATTGCCAATTTGGTTTTCCCAGTCTATATGTAGATTAAAGTCACCCATGATTACTGTAGCACCCTAGTTACATGCATCTCTAATTTCCTGTTTCATACCATCCCTACCTTATCACTACTGCTTGGAGGCCTATGGACAACTCCCACTAATGTTTTCTGCCCCTTGTTGCTTCTCAGCTCCACCCAGACTGATTCTACATCTAGATTTTCTGAGCCAATATCCTCTTTCAATATCGCAGTGATTTCATCCTTAACTAACAGTGCCACTCCACCTCCTTTTCCTTTTTGCCTGTCCTTCCTAAATATTGAGTACCCTTGGAAATTCAGTTCCCAGCCTCGGTCACCCTGCAGCCATGTCTCCGTAATTGCAATCATATCGTACCCATTTACATCTATTTGTGCTGTTAATTCGTCTACCTTTTTGCGAATGCTCCATGAATTCAGGTACAGTGCCTTTAGACTTGTCTTTTGACACTTTTTTTTGTACTATTGCCTTATATGCTGCATGCCCCCATTTCCTCTGCATTCCATTTTTGCTTTCTATTTTTCTGTCTTTCAATTCTATCTTTGTTTCCCTCTCTTGTGTCTCCCCGCTCAGGTTCCCATCCCCCTGCCAATCTAGTTTAAACGTCCCCCCACAGTACTAGCGAATACCCCTGCAGGGATATTGGTCCCAGTCCTGCTGGGGTGCAACCCGCCCAACTTCCCCAGAATCGGTCTCAGTGCCTCAGGAATCTAAACCCCTCCCTCCTACACCATCTCTCCAGCCACACATTCATCTGGTCTATTCTCCTATTCCTGATCTCGCTAGCATGTGGCACTGGGAGTAATCCTGAGATTACTACCTTTTGAGGTCTTGCTTTTTAATTTATTTCCTACCTCCCTGTATAAAACGGGTGATAATGAGTCAACACCCTGTTTTTCATCACTCCCACAACACTCAAGAAGCTTGATACCGTCCAGGACAAAACAGCCCGCTTGGGTAGCACCGCATCCACAAACATTCACTTCCTCCACCGCTGACTTATAGTAGCAGCAGTGTGTACATATACAAGATGCACTGCAGGAATTTACCAAGGCTCCTTTGACAGCACCTTCCAAAGCCACAACCACTACCATATAGAAGGACAAGGGCAGCAAATAGATGGGAACACCGCCACCTGCAAGTTCCCCTCCAAGTCACTCACCATCCTGACTTGGAAATATATCACTGTTCCTTCACTGTCGCTGGGTCAAAATCCTGGAACTCCCTCCCTAACAGCACTGTGGGTGTACCTACACCACATGGACTGCAGCGGTTCAAGAAGGCAGCTCACCACCACTTTCTCAAGGGGCAACTAGGAATGGGCAATAAATGCTGGCCCAGCCAGAGAAGCCCACATCCCATGCATGAATAAAAAAAACACAATGTCTCACAGCAATTGGAAATTTCAGCTCCTGAAACTGAATGTTTTAAGTAATTGTTCTGAGTCTCAGCTGCTCCTTTCACCAAACTGGCTAATTCATAGTGACGGATAATCCCGTCGATAAGAACAACAGTAAGAAACAGTACATGAAATGTCCAGCCCTGTAGTACTGCTCCTGATCCTCTTCCTGTTCCAGCTCTTCCTCCAGTTCCTCATCCTGCTCCAGTCCCTTTCCTGCTCCAGCTTCCGTTTTTGTTTCTTTTTCTGCTCCAGCTCCAGCTCCTGTTCTCACTCCAGTGTCTACCCACCTCCTGCCCTAGCTACCATTCTTACTCCAGTTTCTACACCTGTTCCAGCTCCTGTTCGCTCCAGTTCCTGCCCCAGCTCCTGCTCCTGTTCCCATTCCTGCTCCTGTTCCCATTCCCGCTCCTGCTCCAGTTCCTATGCCAATTGAAGCAGAGCTGGTAGAGGTAATGCTAACAAAGTTGACAGGAAAGATGAAGTGGAAAAGCTGGCTGTAGTATTGTTACATTATTCCAAAATGGTTTAGGAACTGTATTATAATGCATGTGTATACATGCATATCCAGAGCGTCACCTCACTCACTAGTACACTACAGTCTGTGCATCAGTACAACGCTGTATCATTCTGCAACACATGATGAGATCTGCAAAAATACACTCGATGTGAGCTCCAATATTTGTGTCTAAAACTGATTATTTCAGACTCCTGACCACACAGACTAAGCCACACTGCTTAGCGTGGATGAGTTGTCTGGTCTCGATGGCTTGCATTCCAGGTTGCCAAAGGAAGAGGAGCTTGCCATATTCTCGACAATCTTCCCTGGATACAGGGGGGAGGTGCCAGAGGGTCGGAGAGTGACAAATGTGACACCCTTATTCTGGAAAGGATTTAAAGACATTTCCAGTGGATACAACAAAAACAGGAAATGCTGGAAAAACTCAGCAGGTCTAACAGCATCTGCGGAGAAAAAGACAGAATTAACATTTTGAGCCCTTATGACTCTTCTTCAGAGCGGTGTCAGCGGTGGGTAATGTTTTAGAAACAATAATCAGGGAAAAAATATCAACAGGCACATGGAGAGGCTTGAGTTAATTAAGGAGAGTCAGCACAGATTTGTAAAAGACAGATTGTGCTTGAGTAATCAAACTGAATTTGTTGATGAAGTAACAGCGATGGTTGGTGAAGGGAAGGTGGTGAATGTTGTCTACACAGAATTTAAGAAAGGACCCAACAAAGCACCACACAAAAGGCTGTTTAACAAAATTGAGGCTCATGGAATAGGAGGGTCTGTGTCAATCGGAAAAGAAATTGGTCTAAGGGCAGAAACCAACAAGTTGGAAATGGTTATGTTTCAGAATGAAGGATGGTAGACAGAGGTGCACCCTAAAGGTCAGTATTAGAACCACAGCTTTTTAAAAAATATATATAAATTATTTGGATATTGAGATACAGAGTAAAATTTCAAAATCTGCTGATAATACCAAACTGGGAGGTATGGCTGACAGTGAGGATGGTACCAATCGACTACAGCAGGAAATAGGTAGACTGGCAGATTGGGCAGACAAGAGGCAGCTGGAGTTTAATACAGAGAAGTGTGAGGTGGAGCATTTTAGCAAAAGGGATAGGGAGAGGCAACATCGACTTAATGTCACAGTTCTAAAGAGTGCGCAAGGACATGGTGGACCTGGGGGTGCATGTGAATCGACGGTTGAAGGTGGCAGAATATATTGAGAGAGTGGTTAGCAAAGCAGATGGGATCTTGGGCTTTATAAATAAGGGTCCTGATTCCAAAAGGTAGGAGGCTATGCTGTGGTTAGGCCAGACTAGAGTATTGCGTCCAGTTCTAGTCACCACGCTTTAGGAAGGAATTGAGGTTCCCTGAGAGGGTGCAGAAGAGATTTACCAGAAATCTTCCGGTAATGAGGGATTTTAGCTACAGGGTTAGGTTTGGAGGCACTGGGGCTGTTCTCCTTGGGGCAAAGGAGATTGAGGGGAGATTTGATAGAGGTGTGCAAGATTCTGATGGGTTTGGATAAGGCAGACAAGGAAAATCTGCTCCCATTGGCTGACAAGGACCCGGGTTCACAGATTAAAGGTTTTCGACAAGAGATGCAGTGGGGATGGGTGGAAGAATGTTTTTATGCAATGAATGGTAATGGCCTGGAGCTCGCTGCCTGTGAGAGTGGTGGAAGCAGAGGCGATGAATGATTCAAAAGAAAATTGCTTGGAAAATTGAGGGGAAAAAAACTTACAGGGCTACAGAGCGAGGAAATTGGACTGCTGGATTGTTCTACAGACAGCTGACATGGGCTTCATGGGCTCTATGGCCTCCTTCTGTGCTCTCCTGCTCCTGCTCTAGTTCTTGCTCCTGCTCCAATTCATCTTCCTGCTCCAGGTCCTGCTCCAGTTCCTGCTCCAGTTCCTGCTCCTACTCCAGTTCCTGCTCCAGTTCCTGCCCCTGCTCCAGTTCCTGCTCCAGCTCTTGCCCCTGCTCCAGTTCCTGCTCCAGTTCCTGCTCCAGTTCCTGCCCCTGCTCCAGTTCCTGCTCCAGTTCCTGCTCCTACTCCAGTTCCTGCTCCAGTTCCTGCTCCAGTTCCTGCCCCTGCTCCAGTTCCTGCTCCAGTTCCTGCTCCAGTTCCTACTTCCTTTACTGCTCAGCTTGGAGCTCATGCACGATGCAAGCAGATTTTATACTTTCAAGCCCCTCTAAAGTTTGCCTTGCATCAGCTCTGGGACATGAGACTATCGCAAATCACCAGTATCCAAAACCCCATGATCCTCACTAACCCAGTGTCGCAGTAATGGAGTACCCCCGTACCCGAATGCTCCTGTACATGAGTAATGGAGTACCCCAGTACCTGAGTAACAGGGTACGCCTGTACCCCTGTACCCAAGCACCCTGTACCCCAGTAATGGATTACCCCTATATTCCAATTCCTCAGTTACTGTGTATGCAGTTATCCCAATGATCTGGCCAACATCTAATTCCCAGCTTCCAGCTAAAACAAACTATCCAGGCAGTACTTCATTGGGTACAAAGCTCTCTGGATCATAAGACCATAAGACGCAGGAGCAGAAGTAGGCCATTCGGCCCATCGTGTCTGCTCTGCCATTCCATGAGGATCATGGCTGATCTGATAATCCTCAACTCCACTTTCCTGCCTTTTCCCCATAACCCTTGATTCCCTTACTGGTTAAAAATCTGCCTATCTCAGCCTCGAATATACTTAACAACCCAGCCCCTACAGCCCTCTGTGGGTAAAGAATTCCACAGATTGACTACCAACTGAGAGAAGAAATTCCTCCTCATCTCTGTTTTAAATGGGCGCTCCCTTACGCTGAGGTTATACCCTCTGGTCCTAGACTCTCCCACAAGGGGAAACAACCTCTCAGCATCTACCCTGTCAAGCTCCCTTAAGAATCTTATATGTTTCAATAAGGTCGCCTCTCATTCTACTAAACTCCAATGAGTACAGGCCCAACCTACTCAACCTCTCCTCATAAGAAAATCCCTCCATACCAAGGATTAATGCCAGTATAGGGTATCCCTTGTCCTCACTTATCACCCCACCAGCCTCCACATTCAAAGGATCATCCTCCGCCATTTCCGCCAACTCCAGCATGATGCCACCACCAAACACATCTTCCCTTTACCCCCCCAGCGGCATTCCACAGGGATCATTCCCTCTGGGACACCCTGGTCCACTCCTCCATCACCCCCTACACCTCAAACCCCTCCCATGGCACCTTCCCATGCAACCGCAGAAGGTGCAACACCTGCCCCTTTACTTCCCTCCTCCTCACCGTCCAAGGGCCCAAACACTCCTTTCAAGTGAAGCCGCATTTCACTTGCACTTTCCTCAATTTAGTCTACTGCATTCGTTGCTCCCAATGCGGTTTCCTCTACATTGGAGAGACCAAACGCAGACTGGGTGACCGCTTTGCAGAACACCTTCGGTCTGTCCGCAAGCATTAACCAGACCTTCCTGTCGCTTGCCATTTCAACACTCCACCCTGTTCTCTTGCTCACATGTCCGTCCTTGGCCTGCTGCGCTGTTCCAGTGAAGCTCAACGCAAACTGGAGGAACAGCACCTCATCTTCCGACTAGGCACTTTACAGCCTTCCGGTCTGAATATTGAGTTCAACAATTTTAGATCTTGAACTCCCTCCTCCATCCCTACCCACTTTCCGATACTCCCCCTTTTTTTCCCCCAATAATTTATATAGATTTTTCTTTTCCCACCTATTTACATTATTTTTAAATGTATTTCCATCCATTGTTTTATCTCTACCTTTTAGCCTTTTTCGATTCCTTCACCCCACCCCACCCCCACTAGGGCTATCAGTACCTTGCTTGTCCTGCTTTCTACCCTTAATTAGCACATTCCATAGATAAAAACATCTTTTGGTTATCTCTACCTATCACTGGTCCTCTATCCAGCTCTACCTGTCCCACCCCCCCCTTAAACCAGCTTATATTTCACCTCTCTTCTATTTTTACTTAGTTCTGTTGAAGGGTCATTCGGACTCGAAACGTTAACTGTGTTCCTCTCCGCAGATGCTGCCAGACCTGCTGAGTTTTTCCAGGTATTTTTGTTTTTGTTGTGGTCTAACTAGTGCCTTGTATAGTTTTAGCAAGACTTCCCTATTTTTATATTCCATTCCCTTTGAAATAAAGGTGAACTTTCTATTTGCCTTTCTTATTACCTGCTGAACTTGTATGATAGCTTTTTGGGACTCATGCAAATTCCTCTGTGCTGCAGCTTTTTGCAATCTTTCTTCATTTAAATAATATTCAACTCCTCTATTCTTCCTGCCAAAGTGCATAACCTCACACATTCCAACATTATGTTCCATCTGCCACATTTTTGCCACTTACTTAACCTGTCTACATCCCTCTGCAGACTTTTTGTGTCATCCTCACCATTTGCCTTCCCACCTATTTTTGTGTCATCTGCAAACTTGGCGATAGTACATTCACTTCCCTCATCCAACTCATTAATATATATTGTAAATAATTATGGTCCCAGCACTGATCCCTGTAGCACTCCACTAGTTAAAAGTTGTCATCCTGAAAATGCTCCCCATATCCCAACTCTCTGTCTTCTATTAGTTAGCCAATCCTCTCTCCATGCTAATATACTACCCCCAACACCATAGGCTCTTATCTTATTAAGTAGCCTTATGTATGGTACCTTATCGCCTGCCTTTTGGAAATCCAAATATATTATAATGATTGTTTCCCCTTTATCTATCCTGCTTGTTACCTCCTCAAAGAATTCTAGTAAATTTGTCAGGCATGAATTCCCCTTCATGAAGCTATGCTTATGATTAGATTGTGCATTTCTAAATGCTCTGCTATTACATCCTTTATAATAGACTCCAACATTTTCCCAGTGACAGATGTTAAGCTAACTGTCCAGAGTTTGTGAAAGGCACTATACAAATGCAGCTATTTTATTTTTAAAGTTTAGTGTGAAGTAATTTTTGCAGAATTACCTTCTCTGTCACTATGTTCTGTCAGATCACCTCTTTCCAAACCTGAACAGCTCAATTTCCTCCAGTTACTCCTGGTGAAGCAATCCTTGCTGATTCGCTGTCTGTCTCTTCACAGCAATGGTCCAGCTTTCGTCTCTCCCGTGTTCAAGGTGTGACTCACCCTGTGCAAGGTGATCTCCCAGGCACCAATCGCAAACGAGGCCTGGCGATTGTAAATAGAATTTGACACGCACTCACAGGTCATAAATCAACATTCCTGTCAATAACTTCAATTGTGCTCCTAACCAGACAGGTTTCCGCCCTTTTCTCAAAGAGAGTTAAGCTCACAGGACAGGTTGGAAAATTTCTAATCTTTAAACCATTGGACTCAACCCCTTTCATTCTTGTGTGCATTGAGGTACACAGTGACCCTGGTCAACACCTGTCATAGCTCAGTTAACCCTTGATGCCCTGAGTAACTACACTCTCTGCAACTCAGTGTTCAACAACATTTTTGATCAACAACAGGCAACAATGAGACTGGGAGCAAGGCCCAGGAAACATTCCAACTCAATGAATCATGGCTTTCTCAAAAAATCAGTAAAGTTGCATACTATTGTGAGCTAGATTAGCTGATTAAGAAGGCATACAGAATGTTTTCCTTCCTTGTTTTGTGACACTACCACCATGCAAAATAGGATAGATTCAGAACTCATGTAGCAGCTCAAAAACTGGGCATCCATGAGGTGCTGTGGGCCATCAGCAGCAGCAGAATTGTACTCAACCACAATCCGTAACCTCATGGCTTGGCATATCCCCCACTCCACCATTACCATCAAGCCAAAGAATCAACCCTGGTCCGATGAAGAGTGCAGGAGGGCATGCCAGGAGCAGCACCAGGCATACCTAAAAATGAGGAGTCAACCTGGTGAAGCTATAACACAGGACTACTTGTGTGCCAAGCAGCATAAGCAGCAAGTGATAGACAGAGCTAAGTGGTTCGACAACCAACGGATCAGAGCTAAGCTCTGCAGTCCTGCCACATCCAGCCGTGAATGGTGGTGGACAGTTAAGCAACTCACTGGAGGAGGAAGCTCCACAAATATCCCCATCCTCAATGATGGGGGAGCCTAGCACATCAGTGCAAAAGATAAGGCTGAAGCATTCGTAACAATCTTCAGCCAGAAGCACCGAGTGGATGATCCATCTCGGCCTCCTCCGGAGGTCCCCAGCATCACAGATGCCAGTCTTCAGCCAATTCAATTCACTCCATGTGATATCAAGAAACAGCTGAAGGCACTGGATACTGCAAAGGCTATGGGCCCTGACAATATTCCGGCAATAGTACTGAAAATATGTGCTCCATAATTAGCTGCACCCCTAGCCAAGCTGTTCCAGTACAGCTACAACACTTGCATCTACCTGGCAATGTGGAAAATTGCCCAGGTAAGTCCTGCCCACAAAAAGCAGGATAAATCCAACCCGGCCAATTACCGCCCCATCAGTCTACTCTCGATCATCAATAAAGTGCTGGAAGGGGTCATCAACAGTGCTCTCAAGTGGCACTTGCTTAGCAATGACCCGCTCACTGACACCCAGATTGGGTTCCATCAGGGCCAATTGGCTGCAGACCTTATTACAGCCTCAGTCCAAACATGGACAAAAGAGCTGATTTCAAGAGAGGAGGTATGTGTGACTACCCTTGATATCAAGAACGCATGTGACCAAGTGTGGCACAAAGGAGCCCTAGCAAAATTGAAGTTAATGGGAATCAGGGAGAAAACTCTCCATATGATGGATTCATACCTTTTATTTTATTCTTTCACAGGATGTGGGCGTTGCTGGCTGGACCAGCATTGATTGCCCATCCTTAATTGTTCTTGAGAAGGTGATGGTGAGGACCTAGTTCAAAGAAAGATGGTTGTGGTTGTTGGATGTCAATCATCTCAGTCCTAAGACATCACTGCAGGAGTTCCTCAGGGTAGTTTCCTAAGCCCAACCATCTTCAGCTGCTTCATAACTAACTTCCCTCCAGCAAAAGATCAGAACTGGGGAGGTTCGCTGATGATTGCACAGTGTTCAGCACCATTCGCGATTCCTCAGATACTAAATCAGTCTGTGCCAACATGCGACAAGACCTGGGCTTCATTCAGGCTTGGGCTGAATAGTGGCAAGTAACTTTTGCACTACACAAGTGCCAGGCAATAACCATCTCCAGCAAGAGACAATCCACCCATCTCCCCTTGACATTCAAAGACATTACCATCGCTGAATCCTGGGGGTTAACATTGACCAGAATCCTAACTGGACCAGCCATATAAATACTGTGGCTATGAGAACAGCTTAGAGACTGAGAATCCAGTGGCAAGTAAATCACCTCCAGGCTCCCCAAAGCCTGTCCGCCATGTACTGGGCACAAGTCAGAAGTGTGATGGAATAATCTCTACTGGCTGTGCTGATTACAGCTCCAACAACACCCAGGACAAAGCAGCCCGCTTGATCGACTCCCATCCACCACCTTAAACATTCACTCCCTCCACCACTGACGCACAGTGTCAACAGTGTGTACCATCTACAAGATGCACAGCACCAGCTCACCTAACCTCCTCTGACAGCACCTTCCAAACCAGTGGCTTTTACCACCTAGAAGGAAAGGCATTGGGTGCATGGCAACGCCACCACCTGCAAGTTCCCCTTCAAGTAAGACGCCACCCTGATTTGAAACTATATCGCTATTCCTTCACTCTTACTGGGTCAAAATCCTGGACCTCCCTGTGGATTTAACCACAGACTGCAGTGGTTTGAGAAGGCAGCCCACTAAGACCTTCTCAAGGGCCAGGGTTTTACAGCCCCGCTACAGTGTGTCTCCCCCAGCGGATGCGGTGAACCATTTAAATCTCCATTCAGTTCAGCGGGACTGTAATACCCCTGGGTAAAACCCTAGCCAAGGGCAATTAGGGATGGGCAATAAACCCTCGTCTTGCCAGAGATGCGCACATCCTGAGAATGATTTTTTTTTTAAATTGCAGCACAGAAATATAAGGGCAGGAAGGTCAGGCCAGAAGCACAAAGAAAACACGAGTCAGGCCACAGCTGGAGCATTGCATACAGTTCTGGTCACCACATTACAGCAATGATGTCATCACAATAGAGAAAGCACAGAGGAGATTCCTGAGGACGTTGCCAGGGGAATTGAGACTTTAGCGATGATGAAAGGTTGGATAAGGTGGGGTTATTTTCTTTGGAACAGAGGAGGCTGAGGGGAGATTGAGGTGTATAAAATTATGAGAGACTTAATTACAGTGGGTAGGAAGAACAGGTCCCCCTGGGTGGAGAGGTCAATAAGCAGGGGGCAGAGATTGAAAGTAATTGGCAGAAGGATTAAAGGGGAGTTGAGGGGAAGTATTTTCACCTGGAAAATGGTGGGGGTCTGGAACTCACTGCCTGAAAGGATATTAGAGGGAGAATAAATTTCATCTAAAAGCAACACAAAAGTTCTGTAACCTATAGGGTTACAAAACCTAAGCTGGAAAATGGGGTTAGGTGGGTAGCTGTTTCTCAGACAGCAGAGATGATGGACCTTATAGCAAATGTCCCTGTGCTGTACCTGTCCTGGGAGTGTTTGATGGGGACAGTGTAGAGGGAGCTTTACTCTGTGTCTAACCCCATGCTGTACCTGTCCTGGGAGTGTTTGATGGGGACAGTGTAGAGGGAGCTTTACTCTGTATCTAACCCTGTGCTGTACCTGTCCTGGGAGTGTTTGATGGGGACAGTGTAGAGGGAGCTTTACTCTGTATTTAACCCCGTGCTGTACCTGCCCTGGGAGTGTTTGATGGGGATGGTGTAGAGGGAGCTTTACTCTGTATCTAACCCCGTGCTGTACCTGTCCTGGGAGTGTTTGATGGGGACAGTGTAGAGGGAGCTTTACTCTGTATCTAACCCCGTGCTGTACCTGTCCTGGGAGTGTTTGATGGGGACAGTGTAGAGGGAGCTTTACTCTGTATCTAACCCCGTGCTGTACCTGCCCTGGGAGTGTTTGATGGGGACGGTGTAGAGGGGGCTTTACTCTGTATCTAACCCCGTGCTGTACCTGTCCTGGGAGTGTCGGTGCTGACACTAGTTGCCTGAATTATATTGTGTTCCTTTCCTGAGCATTCACATGAATCCAAATGTGTAAAGATAGGAAAAGATGTAGAAAACCCTCGTTTTTTTTTAATTCTCTGCAATCCAGGCAAACGAGCTGTAATAACAAAACCCAGTGCAGCCAGCTCCAATTCAGGAACACATCACAGGAATCACATCAGAATTGAAGGACTGGAGAATGTCAGTGTGCAGAGAGAGGTTGTGCCCAATGCCTTATTTCTGGAATTTTCAATTGGAGGCACTAGCCAGCTCTCCACAATCCTGGAACACTGGCTGAAGGCCTGGAGAGGCTGGTGATTATCTCTCTTTCTCCCAGATTGTGGTACAAGGAATGTGCCAGAAACTCCCGTAACCACTCGCACATGTTTTAACTCCAAGAATAAAACATCGCGAGCCTCTTCACAAAACAGATAACCAGCAAAAACCAAAAACAGCAACATCAGCCGCATGTTCAAATTCTTCTGCAGCCTCACACGGCCTCCTACCCCCTACCCCCACCCTCCTCAACTCTGGAATCTCCTCAAAAACAACAACTTGTATTTATACAGTGACTTTTGAGCCATTAAACCTCCCAAGGCATTTCACAAGACCAATTATCAAGCAAAATTTAAAACCAAGCCACTTATGGAGATAATGGGACATGTGACTCAAAGAGGCAGGTTTAAAGGAGCTTATAAAAGAATGAGAGAAAATTGGGGGGTGTAACAGGCCAGAAATTGCAGGAGTGCAGGAGAGAAGGGTTGTGTTTCATTGTGTGGCTGGCGTCTAGATGGGGATTTTAGGGATTGTCTATTCTCCCAAAGTGTGCTGCTCAAGTCTGTTGTTTCTCAAAACCATGACTCATAAGTTACAGCAAGTATTTGCACATTTGGACCCCTACACGTGGTTGGAGCTTCTCCTCCATCCAGATCATTCTTACTTCTCAGTCATGTGATTTGACACTGTCATTCACAGAATTACAGAATCACAGAGTGCAGAAGAGGCCCTTTGGCCCATCGAGTGAGAAACACCTGACCTACCTACCTACCTAATCCCATTTACCAGCACTTGGCCCATAGCCTTGAATGTTATGACATGCCAAGTGCTCATCCAGGTACTTTTTTAAAGGATGTGAGGCAACTCGCCTCCACCACCCTCCCAGGCAGCGCATTCCAGACCCTCACCACCCTCTGGGTAAAAAAGTTTTTCCTCACATCCCCCCTAAACCTCCTGTAATGTAATCATGTATGCTTCCGATGTTAACCCTTGACTCTGCAGGTTGTGGAGCTGGAGGAGATTGCAGAGGTTGGGAGAGGTCAAGGAGTGATTTGAAAACAAGGACACGAATTTGAAAATCGATGTGTTGGAGGATTTGGAGCCAATGCGAGCACAGGGGCCAATGGGTGAATGAGGCTTGGCGCAAGTTAAGATATGAACTTCAGGCTTTTGGATGAGTTAGAGTTTATGGACAGTGGAAGATGGGAGGCCGGGAGGACAACTTCAGAATAGCCAAGTCTGGAGGTAGCAAGAATTATAGATGTGGGTTTCTCCGTAATACGGGCAATTTTCCCTCAACCAACATTACTCAAATAGATGATCTGGTCATTATCACATTGCGTCTGATGGGATCTTGCTGTGTGTGAATTGGCTGCCACAATTCCCACATTAGAACACTAGTTACAATACTAACAGCACTGTGGGTGTACCTACACCACAGGGACTACAGCGGTTCATGAAGGCAGCCCACCACCACCACCTTCTCAAAGGCAATTAGGGATGAGCAATAAATGCTGACCCAGCCAGCGACACCCACACCCCATGCATGAATATAAAAAAGTACTTAATTGACTTTAAAGTGCTTTGGCCTTCCTGAGGTTGTGAAAGGCGCTAGAGAAATGTGAGTTACTTCTTGTTGAGGGCCGAAGGTGTGAGACAGATGGGAGTTGCCTCAGAGCCGACTCATCTCCATGAGTTACTTCTCCAGAGGGTGTGATACCAAACCCACAAGCAAGAGCAGCGGGGAGGGGTTTCCCAGCTACAGTCTAAGAGAAGGAATTCAAAGGGGCTTTTGAACCGGGAGCGAGTGTTTCGCAGGTTGGTGGTCTTTAGAGAGGATGTCCCAGTCCATTGGCCTGAGATTCCTAATGTACCCTCACCCTTTATTCACAGCTCAAGCACAGTTACCCTCACAACCTCCTCACTCAGCCCCAGCTCACGGCCTTCATCTCCTCTCACCCAGGAGGCCAGAGATAAAGCAAAGGGCACATCCTGGGGAGGAGCAGGGTGAAGAGATTTGTAGATAGTGAGGTGTGAGCAGAGGGATGTGTCAGCCGTGGTTGAGTGGATAGCACTCTCACCTCTGAGTCAGAAGATCATGCAAACGAGTTGCATCTTAGAGACTCGAGTTCATGTGAACTACATGTGACTCCAGTCCCACTCTTACCTGGGCTTATCTACATGTGACTCCTGGCTCCAAGGGGGGACCTGATGAAACCACTAGATGTATGTCCAAGCAGAGTTGGTAACTTTAGCCCCACATTGCACGGTTGCTGAGGGAATGATGAACAATAAATAGCATCATGGGAACATTATCCCCACATCAAGAACAAATAATCATCATATCGTTCACCAGAGATGAATATGGTATCACTCCGTTAACTCTGTGATGCCCTGAAAACGCTGAGAATTTTAGGACAATACAGCTCAGAAGGAGGCCTCTTGACACATTGAGCCTTGTGCCTGCACTTTCACAGAGCTATTCGATTAGCCCCACTCCCCACACCCCCACCCTCCCCCAACCCCAGCTCTCTTATTGCAAATCCTTTCCCTTCAAATATTCAATTCCCTTTCGAAAGTTAGTATTGAACCTGTCTCCCCTGTCCCTTCAGGCCACACATTCCAGATCACAGCTGTCGTATTTACTCGGTCTTCGGTTCTTTCGCAAATCACCTTAAATTTCTTTACTTAACTCAAAGCTGCAGTTAAAAATGCGTGCATTTTTTTTGTACAGCCAATAGGTTTGATAAGATCTGCTTGTTAGATTGCTGCTGTAAATGGTTTGAACGCGCACACGAAATCAAGAATTCACGTCGTACGTACCTCCGCATTGCTTCAGGTATCTCCCAGTAATCCCAAAGAAGTTTGGGAAGGAGGCGATTTAGTGACGCTTGAGATGAAAGAACCAAATGTTATTTGTTAATTGCATTCGGCAAGCAAGTGAGCAGTTACTGAACTAATCAGCAGTTAGTGGTCGGATTGTGTGAGAGATAAGAGAGTTGTGATAGCAGAGTTGGAGGAAGTGACAGTGATGCAGCATAAGGAATGGTGGAGCACGCCACTACACTGGGGCATTGGAGAATCCAGCTTCAACCTGCAGCTTGCTCCACATTTGCCAATGTACAGGGGCATCTTTAGGGCCTTTTCATTTGTCACCCTGGGGGCTGGGGAGCTTGTCTATTGTGAAGCTCCTTTCCATTTCCAATCGACACATGACCTGGCTGGGCTGCCTCAATGACCACAGAGGCAGCCTCAGCTTCAGTGACTTTGCAGTTAACGCCTTGCTAAGGGTGACTCAAGTTTTACACACTCGCCCGGTGGGGTGCGCAGGACAGACACGTTGTTCGGAGGTTTGTGCGCTCCCTGAAGCACCTCGACTCCGTCCAACTTCCCAATGTGCTCGGTGCCTCCCTGGATGAGTCGCCTCCATTTTGTTGGCCATAGGCCAGGGTTTCCCATGTGCTGACGGGTATGCTTGACCTCTTCAGGGATGCTTTGAGGACAACCCTAAAACATTTCTCCTGTGGCAGCCAAATTCCAAGCACAGCAGTTGCTTCACGGGTCTGGCATCAGGTGTATGAGCGACATGTCGATGGGCCGATTGGCCTAATTTCTGCTCCTATGTCTTATGGTCTTATGTCCTGCCCAGCGGAGCTGGTTTTGAGTGATTAGAGCCTTGATACTGGGCATGTTGGCTTGCGAGAGGACTGCTTTTCTTGCCACTAGATTTGGAGGATCTTTTTTTTCATTCATTCATGAGACATGGGCATTGCTGGCTAGGCCCGCAACTATTCCCTAATTGCCCTCGTTCAGAGGGCATTTTAAGAGTCAACCACATTGCTGTGGGTCTGGAGTCACATATAGGACAGACCAGGTAAGGATGGCAGATTTTCCTCCCTAAAGGACATTAGTGAACCAGATGGGTTTTTACGACAATCGACAATGGTTTCATGGTCATCATCAGATTTTTAATTCCAGATTTTTATTGAATTCAAGTTCCACCATCTGCCGTGGTGGGATTCGAACCCGGGTCCCCAGAGCATTACCCTGGGCCTCTGGATTACTCGTCCAGTGGCAATACCACTACGACATCATCTCCTCACGCGAAGGCCCCAGTGCTGGTGCATCTCCAGTGCTACGAGGTGTCTGTCAAGGTGCCACACCACCAAACTCTCACCCTGCTCAATGTACACATCCCTACTACTCATCCAACAGCACTCCCTGACACCTGGGACCCACACCAAGGATCCAGCTACTCCACCTTACCCCTTACACACATAGTGATAGAAGGGAGTGGAGCAGAATAGGCAGGGGCTAAGGGCACCTCCTGAATCATACAGAGGAGATTGGCTCTCAGCTTCTTGGGCCGATGTGACAGAGTTCATGGCACCTGACATCACTGAGAACATGGAGGGCGATGGTATCTTCCGGCCTCTTATGCCTCTTCCCAACTCACCACACACCCTCAGCCACCCCCTCAGCCTGCTATCTGCATGATTACATAGGATTACATTGAAAATTCAGCACACAAACAGGCCATTCGGCCCAACCAATCCATGCTGGCATTTAATGCTCCTCTTGAGTTTCTTCCCATCTTTCCTCATTATAACCCTCTATTCTCTTCTCCCTCATATGCTTGTCCAGTTTCCCCTTAAATGTATCTATACTATTCACTTCAACCACTCCCTGTGGTAAGCGAGTTCCACATTCTCATCACTCTTTTATAGTGAAGAGGTTTTTCTGAATTCCCTATTGGATTTTTTGGTGACTATTTTATAATGACGGCCTCTAGTTTTGCTCTTCCCCACAAGAAGAAACATTTTCTCTGTGTCCACTCTACCAAAACCTTTCAGGATTTTAAAGATCACTACTAGGTCACACCTCAGCCTGCTTTCTGCGTGAGAAAAGGGACCCAGCCTGTCAATCCTTTCCTGATATGTATACCCACGCATTATTATCCTTATAAATCTCCTCTGCACCCTCTCCAGTGCCTCTCTATCCTTTTTATAATATGGCGACCCAGAACTGCACGCAGTACTCAAAGTGTGGTCTAACCAAGGTTCAACACAGGTTTAGCCATAATTTCCCTACTTTTCAATTCTATCTCTCTAGAAATAAAGCCCAGTGCTTTTGGTTTGCTTTTTTTTATAGTTTTGCTAAGCTGTAGAGCAACTTTTAGTGATTGGTGTATTTGTACTCCCAGATCCACTTGTTCCCCTACCCAACCAAGACCTCCAAATTCCAAATAATAAGTGGCCTCCCTATTCTTCCTACGAAAATGTCCTACCTCACAGTCACCTGTGTTGAACATCATTTGCCAATTAGTTGCTCATTCTACAAGTTTATTTTTGTCCTCCTGTAATTTGTTGAAGTCCTCCTCAGTATTGACTATCGCACCTCCCCACACCCTCCACCACCCCCCCCGCCTCCAGCACACCCCCCTCATCCTGCAATTTGTTGCCATCCACAAATTTAAGAATTGTATCTTTCACACCAAAGCCCAACTCATTAACAGTAGCGATTCCGGCACCGATGCTTGTGCAACAACACTCAACATTCCCGCCTTCTGCCACACTGAATAACTACCCTTTCCTCCCACTCTCTGCTTTCTGTCTTGAAGCCAGGTAGCAATCCATTCTGCCACTTGTCCCCTGGCTCCACATTCCCTGACCTTATTCATTCGTCTGCCACGGGACACCTTGTCGAAGGCTCTCTGTTCAGCAAACTGCAGATGGTGCGATCATGGGCCTCTTGCTTCTCATTTCAACTTCCTTCCATCAACCCAACCCTTGCCTTCTGAATTCCTCCATTCAGGCCCAAGAGGAGGAGAGGGAGCAACAGCACATCACTAATGCCGAGGCCCCTTCTCTCGATCTGGCACTCAAAGCCCACCAGCTCAGATTATGACACTTGGACGCTGGTGCAGAACTGGGATCAGCACATGGTGAGTCACAGGTCACACAACTGGCTACAGGCACACCTGGGGAAAAGGTTGGTTTATTTGCCAGCTCACCAGAGGGCGAGGTGGGCAGACGAGTACTGCTGCGGAGGAGTGAGATGAGGACCACGATGGTGTGGCGTACAGGTGGTGATGATCAGGATGGACATGCCGATACTGGGTATGCTAAGTGAGATGCTGGGTTGCATTGGTCAGCCTGCCTGACAGCTTCCTGGCAATGTCTCAGAGCATGGAGGAGTCCGGTTGAAGTGTCTTGCAGAGTTTCCCCTCTCCACAGCCTACGCTCCATCTTCCTGTTGTGCTGCAGACCCAGAGACATTGCCGCTGCTGCCTCCACACCTACTGCAGCCTTTGTGTGGACAGGTTACCAAATCGTCTGCCCCTTCCCCGGGAGGTTGTAGCAACGTTCTATGTCAAATCCAACAACTCCCCACAACACCTCCAAAAAAACACCCTGGAGTACTCTCAAACACTTTGTAATGGAAAAAGTTCAAAATAATCACCTTACCTGTGAGGATTTCCCAGGGTAATGTCAGAAATGATACTCCATTAGTGCAGGGCCCATCTTACTGTCTCCTGCTCGTTGTATGCGGAGTGAACGATGAAGAAGCTGTCTGCACATTCACTGAGAACACTTGGGTCCTGACAGATCAGCTGGGTTGGGCTACCTGACGTCAGGATGGTGTCCATTCCAGGTCTTCCAGTGCAATGCAGAGGGTGCATTTGTGCGCACTGTTCTAATGCACCAACGCCGCATTGTCCAGGCTGTACACAGCCAACAGCGCAGCACGCCCCAGGGAAGTGGGTGCTAGCTGCTGCAGCACTACTCGAGGTAGGGTTACTGTAAAAAAATCTCTAGCTCATGGTGAGTGACCCGGACAGTGTACAGAAGATGGAAATGAAGGCACCTCCAATTGGTGGGCAACACAATATAGAACATAAAGAAGCAAGCCCTTTGGGCCATGTTACTTTGTTTTCCTTTCAATTCCTGGGATGCGAGTGTCACTGGCAAGGCCCACATTTATTGCCCACCCTTCAGTTGCCCTGCAAAGATGGTGAGGCGCTGCTTTCTTGAGCTGCTAGTGATTTGATCCAACTGAGTGGCTTTGCTGGGCCACTCCAGAGGGCAGTTCAGATTCAACCAGGCTGACGTGTGACTGGAGTCACATACATGCCAGACTGGGTAATGACGGCAGATTTCCTTCCCTAAAAGAGCAACAATGATCCAGACAGGGATTTTTCCAACCTGAGAGTTTAATGGTCGCTTTTACAGGTGCCAGGGTTTTTATTTTAAACTGGGTTCATATTCGCTAACTGCCCAGATGGGATAGAACCTCACATTCTCTGGATTTAAACTTATCAGCCATGATTGAACGGCGGAGCAGACTCGATGGGCCGAATGGCCTAACTTCTGCTCCTATGTCTTATGGTCTTATGGTAACATAACCCTTACACACCCATTGTCAAGTCTATACTGGCTCCTGGATTTAGGAATCAGCCATCCCTCTCACTGATACCAGGGGCATCATTTCAGGTAGAGTCAGGCGAGAAAGGTTGAAGCAGATTAGCTGGATGAAATTGCTTGTTGAAATGTCACTTGGAAGGAAGTCGATGAAAAGGGAAAGCGGCCTCTCAATTTCACTGTTACGCTCATACTTGGCCCTGTGGATAACCGTCTTTTCTTTGTATCAGAAGAGTTAAAGTCCCAGAGGATTGAGCGCAAAGCCTGGACTGACATTCGCACTGCAATCAGAGGAGTTCCACCTGGGCTGCTGAGTAACATTTATCACTCAACCAACCTCAGATTATCTGGGCCATGATCACGTTGCTGTTTGTGGGAGCTTGTTGTGCGCAAATTGGCTGCTGTGTTTCCTACATTACAATATTGACTACACTTCAAAAAATATTTTATTGACTGTAAATCGTTTTGCAATGGAAAGATGTCTGCTTTCCCCACTGCCTCTCAATGTCATTGGAGAAAAGGTCAGGAGAGAAGTCAGCTGTGCTCTCCCAGAATACCTTGGGGCCAGTGTTAGTGATCACAGATACACTCATGGCACTACCCTAATGGCTGATTACAAACAAGAACGATCCATGATGGCTGAACAGCTGCAAAAGTCAACTCTGAAGTTTGGGTTGAGCATCCAACAGCGACAAGACATGCTCAGTGGCAATTCCTGGTGAGGGCAGTATGAGGGTTAGGCCCCGCAACCATTGTAACCGTGGACCAATTTCAATCTCTGGGTGGGAAGTGACCACAAGTGGGGATAGCAGCACTGAAACCAACTCAAGGCTAATAACTGGCTGCTCGACAACTCATCAGCTGGATGAAGTATGGAGGCATCCAACAACTTGCAAAACCCCTGGTTTGCGGCATTGTGTTCTTTGGGTGTGTGAGCTGGACTCTCAATAAAGCTGATGAGAATAGGACTGCAGCTTTTGAAATGTAGCTGTGGCGGAAGCTGCGTTGGATCAGCTGGACAGAGTGAATGAAGTTTTCAACAGCAAAACTGGAGCCCCCAACACCTAAAGGGCTTTCAGCTGAAGCGAAGAAATGGAAATTGAGACAAAACGAGTACTGGGGAAGGTCGGTGAGAGTGTGGTGTTGGTGGCAATAGGAGGTGAAACATCAGGAATGAACAGACCAGGTCAGAGCAGGATAGGATGGATGGACAACATCAGGAACCAGACAGAAGAAGGAATGACAGCCACATGCAGAATTGCAGTGAAGAGAGAGCGATACCTCAGGCCCCCTCGTGAACTATGGCTCACAAAGGATGGAGGGATGGAGGAAAACATTATAGAAATGCAAGTCTATGATTTCACAGAGATTACAGAGAGAAGCAGGCACTTAATACAACAGCTACCAATTCTTTCAATACCATAACAGCAAGATGGCACAGGCCAGAACTTTAATGTGTGTCACTGGGATGAGCCTAAGGAGGAACGGAGAATAACTATTATATTCACTGAATACATGATTAAAATATTCACCATGGAAGAGTGCAGAATGTTTTTTTCTCTTGACTTGGAAGTGACACAGCAAAGTTTCACTAGATTGGTTCCTGGGATGAGGAGGTTGTCCTATGATGAGAGGCTGAGTAAACTGGTTCTGTGTTCTCTGGAGTTTAGAAGAATGAGAGGGGATCCCGTTGAAACCTTCAAAATTCTGAAGGAGCTTGACAGGGTAGATACTGAGAGGTTGTTTCCCCTGGCTGGGTAACCTAGAACAAGGGGTCACAGTCTCAGAATAAGAGGTTGATCTGAGATGAGGAGAAATTACTTCACTCAAAGGGTTGTGAACCTTTGGAATTCTCTGCCCCAGGGGGTTGTGGATTCTCCATCGTTGAATACATTTAAGGCTGGGATAGACAGATTTTTGGTCTCTTAGGGAATCAAAGGCTATGGGGAGTGGGCAGGAAAGTGGAGTTAAGGCTGATGATCAGCCATGATTATATTGAATGGTGAAGAAGGCTATAAGGGCCAGATGGCCTACTCCTGCACCCATTTCTTCAGTTCTTATTTTCCATCCAATTCATAGGGTTAGATGGAAGTACAGCTCTGAAACAGGCCAGTCAACCTAACTGGACCGTGCTGATGTCCATGCTTCACACAAACTGCCTCCCACCTGCTTCATTTCACCCAATCAGCATATTCTTCTATTCCTTTCTCCAACATGTGCTTATCTATGCATCAAGATTATTCATCTCAACCACTCCATGTGACAGCGAGCTCCACATCCTCACCATTCTCTGGGTAAAGAATTCCCAATTGGATTTAATGCTCTCTTACTCTTATCAACCCTTATTGGCCTCTTCCACAAGTCCAAACATCTTCTCTACATCTACCCTGTCAAACTCCTTTGTAATTTTAAGGACCTCTATCCGTTCAACTCTCAGTTTTCTCTTTCCTAGAGAAAAGAGCCTCAACCTGTTCTATATTTCCTGACAGTTATAACCTCCCTGCTCTGTTAATATCTTTACGAATATTTTTTTACATGTTCTCTAGTGCCTCCCACAAAATACTTTTTCCTGATGGTCCTTCTGAGCAGCTGCTGACCTGGTTCAGCGCGGTGATGGTAAAACCGTGGCAAATTTTCCCTTCCTGGCCCTGGTTAAAAACTCTTTAATAGAACAGGATCCCGATTAACATCAACAAGCATTCACCGCATTCACCTGCGTAAGCCAATGGGTTATTGCCCGAGAAAGAGGAAGCGGGTCACATTTTGAGCAGAACTCGTTGTGAACTGCTCACCCTCCCCTCCACAAAAACTTTTCAGGCACTTATTGACTGACCTGTTGTGCACTCACAACTTTCACTATTTTTTTTTACTCATTTATGGGATGAGAGTGTCACAGGCTGGGTCAGCATTTATTGCCCATCCCTAATTGCCCTTGAGAAGGTGGTGGTGAGCTGCCTTCTTGAACCACTGCAGTCCATGTGGTGTAGGTACACCCACAGTGCTGTTAGGGAGGGAGTTCCAGGATTTTGACCCAGTGACAGTGAAGGAACGGCTGATATATTTCCAAGTCAGAATGTTGAGTGACTTGGAGGGGAACTTCCAGGTGGTGGTGTTCCCATCTGTCTGCTGATCTTGTTCTTCTAGGTGGTAGTGGTCGTGGGTTTGGATGGTGCTGTCTAAGGAGCCTTGGTGAGTTCCTGCAGTGAATCTTGTAGATAGTACACACTGCTGCTACTGTGCGTTGGTGGTGGAGGAAGTGAATGTTTAAGATGGTGGATGTGGTGCCAATCAAGCGGGCTGCTTTGTCCTGGACAGTGTCAAGCTTCTTGAGTGTTGTTGGAGCTGCACTCATCCAGGCAAGAGGGGAGTATTCCATCACACTCTTGAGTTGTGCCTTGTAGATGGTGGACGGAGTTTTTCCCTTTAAATCTACAGTTACCAACTCTGGTTGGATGTATTCCTGGAGGTTTCATCACATCACCTCCTACCTGTCCAACCCCATCAAACAGCCACATTTTGCATTCTTTCTCCAATATACTTACAACGAATAAGTGAAATGAAATGAACAAGAAACCCCATTTTCTTCCCCGGGAGTTACATGTCCTCATGCACAGGGGATTTATCATTAATTCCTGAAGACTCCTGGGCAAGTCTGGAGGGTTGGCAACCCAACTTTGAGACTGAAGGTTTTCTATGATTTATCTGAAAACCGATCTGTGTCGGAGAAATGTTCTGTACATGGGGCTGGGTTAGTTTGAACTCTTTCCCAGAAACCAAGCTCCTAATGGGATACATCTGTTGAATGCAAGTTCCCACAGCTCCCTTTTTCATTTTCACTGTATTTGTCCAGAAACCAGTCTGGCTGCCTCAGTCTCCTCTCATAAACTACACCCCACTGCAACCAGTGGACCAGTTTTTTTTTCCATTCCTCCTTGCCAACCATCCTGTGGTCTGTCTGAGTGAGATTCTCAATTCTGATCCAAAATAGCTTCCACCCTTCGAACCCAAATCACCTGCCCTGATCTCATTTCACGTTGGAACTAGTCAGCACCCAGTGTCAAGGAGATTTGAACCAAGGCCCTAAAAAGAGAGGAAGTCTTGAATTTACCTAGCGCCTTTCACAACCTCAGGATGTCCCAAAGTGATTCACAGCCGATGAAGTACTGTTTGAAATGTTGTAATGTGGAGATCACACACCAGCCAATTTAAACACTGCAAAGCCCCCTCAAACAGCAATGCGATAAATGATCAGATATTGATGTTGGCTGGGCGATTGCCAGAATTGCCCGGCTCTTCTTCTCATTTTGCCACGGGATATTTTATGTCCACCTGCGAGGACAGATGAGATCTTTGCTTAACATCTCATCCAAAAGACTGCTGCAGACAGTGCAGAATTCCCTCAGTGCTGCGCTGGGAGTGTCAGCCTGGATGTTGCATTCAAGACTCTAGAATGAGATTTGAAACCCATGAATCTTCTGACTCAAAGGCTGGCGTCAGGCGAAAGTTCACTGTCTAAACCACGATGGTATTCAATCTCCGACTACAATCAGAGAGCCTCTCTTAAGAATAAGCAAGTTTGCAGCCTGGGACCTTGTTAGTAGTTGCTGCTGAAATGACTGGTGTTGTTGATTTTCCCACTGATATTTGCAGGACTTTGTTAAAAATAAACAATACAGGGAAATCCCTTCAGGAGACTTTCAATCACCAGGCTTTTCAGTGACAAAGCTTGGACATAGCAGTCCCATTACAATCCCCTTTGGCTTTGCACCATGAAACCTTTTGTTATTTAATCTCTCCTGCCCTCCACCCTTTCACAGGCCTCTCCTCTTCTTCCCACCCACCCACCCCCTTTCGCTCTCTCAAAATCTATTATAACTCTAATTTTTCTTGGTTCGAATGTTATGGACCTGCCAAGTATTTCATTCAACTCAGAAAAGGGACAGCGGCCAATGGTGGGGGCAATGGAAATGCAGTGTACACAGAAAGAGAGAGATGTGTGCTGGAGAGAGGTGTGGCTCCTAGCGGTGAGAGGGGAACATTCTAACAGGTAATAAGCTATTTTACAAAGAGTTAAATTGCAGTTATAGCAAAAAAAATAAACAAGTTTGTTTGAACCCATCTCCACTCCTCCCTGACAATCCAAATAATGTTGCAACTCAGTGGTGAGCTGTGTTTGTGATGACATAAATAATACTGACAAAATACCTTTGGTATGAAGCGTAACATTAACACTTTCTCTCTCCACAGGTGCTGCCTCACCTGCTGAGTATTTTCAGCATTTCCTGTTTTAATTGCAGATTCCCAGCAACCTCAGTATTTTGCTCTTGTCCAAATATCACTGATTCTCCCATGATACACTGGCATCATGTTACAGTAATCGAGATGTGGGTGAGGATAACAAGAACAGTCACTCGGTAGCACAGAGCCTGAGTCTTTCTGAGAAAAGAGACATGCTGTCAAAGCTTTTCATCTTGCACTCCTCAGGACAGATGCAAGAATACCACATTTCAAAGGGAGCAAAAGTTTATATTGCATGCAAAAAGGGTGCTGATGGGTTGGCGTGTCAACCCCGCTGTATTCTCCATAGCAATGTCTCAACCAATCAGGGTCAGCGGAGTCATACCTTACAGAAAATGTCCCAGACACCACCAGCACCATCCCTGGGTATGTCCTGACCCACCGGCAGGACAGATCCAACAGAGGTGGGGCACAGTGGTATACAGTCGGGGGGGAGTTGCCCTGGGAGTCCTCAACGTTGACTCCGGACCCCGTGAAGTCTCATGGCATCAGGTCAAACATGGGCAAGGAAACCTCCTGCTGCTTACCATGTACCGCCCTCCCTCAGCTGATGAATCAGTGCCTCCTCCATGTTGAGCGCCACTTGGAGGAAGCACTAAGGGTGGCAAGGGCACAGAATATATTCTGGGTGGGGACTTCAATGTCCATCACCAAGAGTGGCTCAGTAGCACCACTACTGATTGAGCTGGTCAAGTCCTAAATGACATAGCTGCTAGACTGGGTCTGCAGTAGGTGGTGAGGGAACCAACAAGAGGGAAAAACATACTTCACCTCATCCTCACCAACCTGCCTGCCACAGATGCATCTGCCCATGACAGTATCAGTAGAAGTGACCACCGCAGAGTCATTGTGGAGACAAAGTCCCGTCTTCACATTGAGGGATACCCTCCATTGTGTTGTGTGGTGCTACCACCATGATAAACGGGACAGATTTCGAACAGATCTAGCGACTCAAGACTGGGCATCCATGAGGTGCTGTGGGCCATCAGCAGCAGCAGAATTGTACTCGAACACAATCTGTAACCTCATGGCCAGGCATATCCCCCACTCTACCATTACCATTAAGCCAGGGGATCAACCCTGGTTCAATGAAGAGTGCAAGAGGACATACTAGGAGCAGCACCAGGCATACCTAAAAATGAGGTGTCTACCTGGTGAAGCTATAACACAGGACTACTCAAGAAATGGCTGAAGGCACTGGATATTACAAACACTATAGGGCCTGACAATAGTCTGGCAATAGTACTGAAGACTTGTGCTCCAGAACTTGCCGCACCCCTAGCCAAGCTGTTCCAGTACAGCTACAACACTGGCATCTACCCGGCAGTGTTTAAAATTGCTCAGGTATGTCCTGTACACAAAAAGCAGGACAAATCTAACCCAACCAATTACCGCCCCATCAGTCTACTCTAGAGCATCAGTAGAGCAATGGAAGGGGTCATCAACACTGCTATCAAGCAACACTTGATCATCAATAACCTGCTCACAAACGCCCAGTTTGGGTTTCGCCAGGGTCACTTGGCTCCTGACCTCATTACAGCCTTGGATCAAACATGGACAGAAGAGCTGAACTATGAGGTGAGGTGAGAGTGACTGCCCTTGACATCAAGGCATCATTTGATTGAGTGTGGCATCAAGGAGCCCTAGCAAAACTGGAGTCAATGGGAATCGAGGGAAAACTCTGCGCTGGTTGGAGTCATACCTAGCACAAAGGAAGATGGTTGTGGTTGATGGAGGTCAGTCATCTCAGTTCCAAGACATCACTGCAGGAGTTCCTCAGGGTAGTGTCCTCAAACCAACCATCTTCAGCTGCTTCATCAATAACCTTCCTTCCATCATAAGGTCAAAGTGGGGATGTTCGCTGATGATTGCACAATGTTCAACACCATTCACAACTCCTCAGATACTAAAGCAGTCTATATCCAAATACAGCAAGACCTGGACAATATCCAGGCTTGGGCTGACAAGTGGAAAGTAACATTCACACCGCACAAGTGCCAGGCAATGGCCATCTCCAACAAGAGAGAATCTAAGTATCACCCCTTGATGTTCAATGGCATTACCATGACTGAATCCCCCACTATCAACATCCTGGGTGTTACCATTGACTAGAAACTGAACTGGAATAGCCATATAAATACTGTGGCTACAAGAGTAGGTCAGAGGCTAGGAATAATGCGACGAGTCACCCACCTCCTGACTCCCCAAAGCCTGTCCTTCATCTACAAGGCTCAAGTCAGGAATGTTTTGGAATACTCCCTGCTTGCCTGGATGAGTGCAGCTCCCACAACACTCAAGAAGCTCGACACCGTCCAGGACAAAGCAGCCCACTTGATTGGCACCACATCCACAAACATTCATTCCCTCCACCACCGACATACAGTAGCAGCAGTGTGTACCATCTACAAGATACACTGCAGGAACTCACCAAGGCTCCTTACCCAGCACCTTCCCAAACCCATGACCTCTACCATCTAGAAGGACAAGGGCAGCAGATAGATGGGAACACCACCATCTGGAACTTCCCCTCCAAGTCATTTACCATCCTGACTTGGAAATATATCGCCGTTCCTTCACTGTCGCTGGGTCAAAATCCTGGAACTCCCTCCCTAACAGCACTGTGGGTGTACCTACACCACATGGACTGCAGCGGTTCAAGAAGGCAGCTCACCACCACCTTCTCAAGGGCAACTAGGGATGGGCAATAAATGCTGGGCCTAGCCAGCAACGCCCACACCCCGTGAATGAATTAAAAAAAATTCGACCCCAAATCACATAAGGAGATATTAGGGCAAGCGACCAAAACCTCGGTCGAAGCGGGTAGGTTTTGAGGAGGGTCATAAGGGAGGAAAGAGAGAGCAGAGAGGTTTTGGGAGTTGAGGGCACAGGCTGCTGAAGGCACGGCCGCCAGTGGTGGAGGGATCGGCCTCAGAGATGCACAAGGACCCAGGTTTGGCAGAACATAGATATCTGGGCGTTGTCATTGTGCTGGGAGGTAGTTACAGAAACAGGAGGGGACACATCTCCTCCGAGCCACATCCTTCAATAATCAATGATTCTTTGACGTCTCAAGTCAAAAGTTTGGATGTCTCAGCCTGAATGAGCTTCTGTATCAAACAGTGCCTGGCACAACCTGGCTCATTACAACAGACACACTTATCTCAGTTCACAGTCCTTCACCTCCCTGAGGTGACACAGCTTCCTTCCTCGAACCAAGTCCAAACTCTATCTCACAAAAACACAGCAAAGCAAAGGGCATTGCGAAAGTCAGCTTTACAGAACGCGTCCGCTAAAAGAAGGACCTGCGTTTCTATGGCGCCTTTCGTGCCCGCAGGTTATCCCCGTGCCTGCTGCCCCATCACTTTACAGCCCGTGAAGTACTTTTGAATTGTAGTCACAGTTGTTGGCAAGCCGCTTGCTCTAATCTCAGGCCCAATAATAAAGGTCGTCTCCTCATTTAACAAGTAAACAGCATCAATAATCTGCTGTTATACAGCACCTTTGATGTAGGAGACAGGGAGCTTTATCAAATAATATAACACCACGCGCAGCAGACAATATAAGGCCAGGTGATCAAAAGCATGTTGACCGAGGTAAAATCACCTACGAAGAGGAGAGAGAGATAGAGAGGCAGAGAATTTTAGAGAGGGAATTCCCAAACTTCAGCTCCATGCAGCTTAAGGCACGGCTGCCAAAGGCGGAGGGGTTCAAATCAGGCTGTTCCAGAAGCTACAATTCTAACCAAACACATTCGGATAATGAGCAGATTATTGGGCCCAGTTCTTTAATCTGGGCTCGATTTTGTAGGGGGTGATGCAGTGATTTGTAAAAAAAAGAACCTGTATTACTTTGATAAAAGCAAAAAACTGCGGATGCTGGAAATCCAAAACAAAAACAAAAATAGCTGGAAAAACTCAGCAGGTCTGGCAGCATCTGCGGAGAGGAACACAGTTAACGTTTCGAGTCCGTATGACACTTCAACAGGACTGAGGAAAAATAGAAAAGGGAAAATAGAAAACCCCTTTTCTATATTTCACCCCTTTTCTATTTTTCCTCAGTCCTGTTGAAGTGTCATACGGACTCGAAACGTTAACTGTGTTCCTCTCCGCAGATGCTGCCAGACCTGCTGAGTTTTTCCAGGTATTTTTGTTTTTGTCCTGTATTACTTTGGTCTGCGGCGGTCTCCATCAAACAGTCAGTCTGGAAGGGTCAGAAGGTCAGGGGTTAGAGTGCTGGATAGGGTCACAATGCTATTTGTCTTCCAGGCACTCGTCCATGTTTTCAAATCCCTTATAGGCCTCACCCCTCCCCGACCTCTGTGACCTCCTCCAGCCCTGCAACCATCTGAGGTATCTGCGCTCCTCCAATTCTGGCCTCTCGCCCGTTCCCATTTTAATTGCTCCACCGTTGGGGGCCATTCCTTCAGCTGCCTGGGTCTCAGACTCTGGGGTTCCTCCCCTAAACCCCTCCCGACCCTTGCTACCCTCCTTTAAGACCCTCCTTAAAACGATCAGCATCTTCGGGTCGGCGAGTGGGCCCTGACCCCAGCTCCCGCTCCCTGACGTGTAAAATGAACACCCGGTGACGTCAGGCGCGCGTCCCGACATCACCGCGCGTCATTGAGTTCGTCGGGCGCACACCAGAGTCGGCTGCACACCCACCGAAATGTCAAAGGCCCTATTAAGGCCATTTAAGCAGCAATTAAAATGACTAACTGAGCTGCCCGTCCAACCTTAAGGTTGTCGGGGGTGGGGGGGGTGCAGGCAAAGAGCCCAGGCGGCCTTCGCATTTTTCATGGAGCCTCATCCACGGACGGGTTGGAGGTTTCGTGAAGGGTTTTTAAACTTTAATTTAAAAATTTTTCAAAGAAATTCCCAAACGTGTCCCAGCTCCTGTGACACTGTCACACGAGGGGGACCCATCTTACAAATTGTTTTTTTGTTCTGCCTTAAAATTTTTTAAGTGTCAGACTGATCTCCCCGAGGCAGCTCTGTGTCTCGGGGAGATTCCAGCCCAGGCCCCGACTCCCCCTCCTCCCCCACCACCCACCACCCCCCAGCCCATACAGGTAGCGCTCAGCGCTTCCGGGTGTGTGTGTGTCACGCTGGGCGAGCCTTAATTGGCCCGCCCATGTAAAATGGCGGCGCGCGGCCAATCACGGGTGGCGATCGACTGCACGCCCGTCTGCGCCCACTCCCACCCAACCCCCTCTGACAGGGAGAAAATTCCCCTTTAGGTTTTGGACACCTTGCCCTGATAAATCCTTAAGTGGTTTGGAGATATTTGTTGTCCGATAACACACCTTTGAAATGCCCAGGGCCTGATATATATCAGGAGCTGGGAGGTAAATGCCAGCTGTTGTCCTATTGAAGGTACCGCTACCTCTCGAAGGGGTGGATTTTAAAAGCAAATTCTAAAAACAAATCCTGCGAGTTGTTCCTGAGCCCCCCAGTGCTGGATCCACATTCCTGTTTACAAAAACAGAAACAGAAAATACCTGGAAAAACTCAGCAGGTCTGTCAGCATCGGCGGAGAAGAGCACAGTTGACGTTTCGAGTCCTCATGACCCTTCAACAGAACTAAGTAAAAATAGGAAAGGGGTGAAATATAAGCTGGTTTAAAGGGGGGGTGGGACAAGTAGAGCTGGATAGAGGGCCAGAGATAGGTGGAGATAACCAAAAGATGTCACAGACAAAAGGCCAAAGAGGTGTTGAAGGTAGTGAAATTATCTAAGGAATGTGCTAATTAAGGGTAGAAAGCAGGACAAGCAAGGTACAGATAGCCCTAGTGGGGGTGGGGTGAGGTGAAGGGATCGAAATAGGCTAAAAGGTAGAGATAAAACAATGGATGGAAATACAGTTAAAAATACTGGAAATAGGTGGGAAAAGAAAAATCTATATAAATTATTGTAAAAAACAAAAAGGAGGGGGAAGAAACGGAAAGGGGATGGGGATGGTGGAGGGAGTTCATGATCTAAAATTGTTGAACTCAATATTCAGTCCGGAAGGCTGTAAAGTGCCTAGTCGGAAGATGAGGTGCTGTTCCTCCAGTTTGCATTGAGCTTCACTGGAACAATGCAGCAAGCCAAGGACGGACATGTGGGCAAGAGAGCAGGGTGGAGTGTTAAAATGTCAAGCGACAGGGAGGTCTGGGTAATGCTTGCGGACAGACCAAAGGTGTTCTGCAAAGCGGTCACCCAGTCTGCGTCTGGTCTCTCCAATGTAGAGGAAACCGCATTGGGAGCAGCGAATGCAGTAGACTAAATTGAGGGAAGTGCAAGTGAAATGCTGCTTCACTTGAAAGGAGTGTTTGGGCCCTTGGACAGTGAGGAGAGGGAAAGTAAAGGGGCAAGTGTTGTATCTTCTGCGCTTGCATGGGAAGGTGCCGTGGGAGGGGGTTGAGGAGTAGGGGGTGATGAACGAGTAGACCAGGGTGTCACGGAGGGAACGATCCCTACGTAATGCCGCCAGTGGGGGTGAAGGGACTGTCCCGGCAGACCGATCGTGTCAGCCTGTTCCTGCCCCACGGAACTCATTTCTCGCTATCTTGACAACCACTTCTCTATCACCTTGCCCAGTCCCTTCCCACCTACATCCGTGATTCCTCTGACACCCTACATCATATCAACAATTTCCAGTTCCCTGGCCCCAATCGCCTCCTCTTCACCATGGATGCCCAATCCCTCTACACCTCCATCCCCCACCAGGATGGTCTGATGGCTCTCCGCTTCTTCCTCGAACAGAGGCCCGAACAATCCCCATCCACCACTACTCCCCTCCGTCTGGCTGAACTTGTTCTCACACTGAACAATTTCTCCTTAAACTCCTCTCACTTCCTCCAAATAAAAGGTGTGGCTATGGGTACCCGCATGGGCCCCAGCTATGGCTGTCTCTTTATGGGGTATGTGGAACATTCCTTGTTTCAGTCCTACTCCGGCCCCCTCCCACAACTCTTTCTCCGGTACATCGATGATTACTTCGGTGCTGCTTCATGCTCTCGTCGGGACCTGGAAAAATTTATTAATTTTGCTTCCAATCTCCACCCCTCCGTCATTTTCACATGATCCATCTCTGACACTTCCCTTCCCTTCCTTGACCTCTCTGTCTCAATTTCTGATGATAGACTGTCCACCAATATCCATTACAAGCCTACCGACTCCCACAGCTACCTCGACTACAGTTCCTCACACCCCGCTTCCTGTAAGGACTCCATCCCATTCTCTCAGTTCCTTCGCCTCCGTCACATCTGTTCTGATGATGCCACTTTCAAAAACAGTTCCTCTGACATGTCCTCCTTCTTCCTTAACCGAGGTTTTCCACCCACGGTGGTTGACAGGGCCCTCAACCGTGTCCGGCCCATCTCCTGCCCATCCGCCCTCACACCTTCTTCTCCCTCCCAGAACCATGATAGGGTCCCCCTAGTCCTCACTTATCACCCCACCAGCCTCCGCATTCAAAGGATCATCCTCTGCCATTTCCGCCAACTCCAGCATGATGCCACCACCAAACACATCTTCCTTTCACCCCCCTGGTGGCATTCCACAGGGATCATTCCCTCCAGGACACCCTGGTCCACTCCTCCATCACCCCAAGCGCAGAAGGTGCAACACCTGCCCCTTCACTTCCCCTCTCCTCACTGTCCAAGGGCCCAAATACTCCTTTCAAGTGAAGCAGCATTTCACTTGCACTTCCCTCAACTTAGTCTACTGCATTCGTTGCTCCCAATGCGGTCTCCTCTACATTGGAGAGACCAAACGCAGACTGGGTGACCGCTTTGCGGAACACCTTCGGTCTGTCCGCAAATATTACCCAGACCTCCCTGTCGCTTGCCATTTCAACACTCCACCCTGCTCTCATGCCCACATATCCGTCCTTGGTCTGCTGCATTGTTCCAGTGAAGCTCAACACAAACTGGAGGAACAGCACCTCATCTTCTGACTAGGCACTTTACAGCCTTCCGGACTGAATATTGAGTTCAACAATTTTAGATCATGAACTCTCTCCTCCATCCCCACCCCCTTTCCGTTTCTTCCCCCTCCTTTTTGTTTTTTACAATAATTTATATAGATTTTTCTTTTCCCACCTATTTCCATTATTTTTAAATGTATTTCCATCCATTGTTTTATCTCTACCATTTAGTCTTTTTCGATTCCTTCACCCCACCCCACCCCACCCCCACTAGGGCTATCTGTACCTTGCTCGTCCTGCTTTCTACCCTTAATTAGCACATCCATAGATAATATCACCACCTTCAACACCTCTTTGGCCTTTTGTCTGTGATATCTTTTGGTTATCTCCACCTATCACTGGACCTCAATCCAGCTCTACCTGTCCCACCCCCCCTTAAACCAGCTTATATTTCACCCCTTTCCTATTTTTACTTAGTTCTGTTGAAGGGTCATGAGGACTCGAAACGTCAACTGTGTTCCTCTCCGCAGATGCTGCCAGACCTGCTGAGTTTTTCCAGGTATTTCTGTTTTTGTTTTTGTTTTGGATTTCCAGCATCCGCAGTTCTTGGCTTTTACCACATTCCTGTCTACTCCTTACTGAATTAAACTCAAAAACTAAAGGCAGTCTGGCAGCAAGAACAGGACTTCCGGAGCTGCAGGTCAAACGCAGCTTCCCCTACCCCAGTGGGATTCTTATCCTGTGGGAGGGGCTGTCATTCTGGCCTTGATCCTCCTTTTCCTCTCCCCATAATCTTTCCGAATTGCCAGAAACTCTTACTGACTCCTTCAGTGAGCGCGGACGTTTGAGAGTCGGGGAGGCAGGATTCTCATGTGGCCCGCGATCCTGGGGAGGATAAAGACAATTCTTCAAAGGCACCCTGAGGCTCTCCTTGAAGCACGGCAGCGTTGACATTAATGTCTGGGAGGAGCTTGCTACCAGTCGCTCAGAGCGGTGACAACGTGCCCATCAAACTGCATCACACTGTGAGTCACAACGTCTTCATGATGAGGCAGAGCGGCAGCAGAGAAGGAAAGAAAAGGAAGCAGATCCTGCACTCCGGATCCCACTGCCGCGTGGGACATCCTGTCCCATGTACCTAAAGACCGGCAGGTCGAGGATCAACCTGTTCAGTCACACGAGGAGCCATAGCAGAAGCTCACGGCCCTGAACAGACGTCCTTCCCGAAAAGAGGGGCAGCTGATGACAAGTCGAGACATTGGTCCAACTTATTCCATTTGTATATATGACATTGAGAGTCTCTCAGGTTCAACCTGTGGCGATGGTGGGATCTTCCTGTGCCAGGCTGGGATAGCGAGGGGAACATCTCCTGGTGATCGAGGAGGATAGCTGTGTCAGGTGCTGGATATTTAAAACAAATCCTGACCCCACCCTCGTCCACCCCCCAGAAACACGTTGTTAATGCTCAGCTGGTCAGGCAGCTTGGGTTGGGGGGAGGGGCTGCCAACTGTCCAGAGTTGCCCTGGTTTCTCCAGGAATTGAAGGTTCCTCTCCGGGACACTGCCTACCCAGGGCCATACAGGGGAGATTTACGAGGATGCTGGAGAATTTAAGCTATGAGGAAAGATTGGATTAGGTGGGGTTGTTCTCTCTGGAACAGAGGAAGCTGGAGGGAGGTTTAACTGAGGCGTATAAAATTGAGGGGCCTAGATCGAGGGGATAGAGGGGGCCCTATTTCTTTAACTGAGAGGAAATAAGCAGGGGGCAGAGATTGAAAGTAATCGGCAGAAGAATTAGAGGGGAGCTGAGGAAGAAGATTTGCAGGGCTATGGGGAAAAGGTGGAACACTGGGGATAGATGAGTTGCTCTTGCAGAGAGCTAGCAGAATCACGACAGGCTGAATGGCCTCCATCTGTACTGGAACAATCCTATCATAACTTGCAGCTGTGGCAAAAATGGATTCATTATTAGACTTGGGAAATTTAACCGAGAGGAAATTGGGGGGATTATCACAGGCCAAGGATGGAGGTTAGAGTTATGGTTAGGCATAAATTAGGGTTAGGGTTAAGATTAGGGCTAGGGTTTGGGAAGGTTGACCAGGTTAGGGTTAGAATTAGGGTTAGGGCCAGGGTTACGACGAGGGTCAGGGAAGGTTGATCGGGTTAGGGTTAGGATTCGGGATGGGATTCGGGTTAGGATTCGGGTTAGGAATCGGGTTAGGATTAGGGTTAGGGTGAGGACGAGGGTTAGGGAATGATGTTTGACCAAGTGGGGCAGTTGGATGTCAGGTGATGAAATTTCCAGGGAACTGCTCGAGGAGAGTTGATAGCCACATGGAGGGAGCCGACATCATGGGTTATGGGCC